>NW_028278209.1:177489-354979 GCF_059751315.1 Micrasema longulum
TTATATTCAAGTAATGAGAAAGATCTAAAAGATACCTAATGATACAAAAAAAACCTATGAGAATAATGTTAAGATGTGGTAGACGCACAAAAATAGAGAAAATGATTCAACTTCTAGATATTATGACAATTGATCAGAGAACTTATCTGGCTCAAGAAAAAAACGTCTGCCAAGAATCTGGCTTTTAAAGCGTGGTTTATTATATTAAGGTTTTTAGTGTTTTTCTTTTTTATTTGAACATTTTTTTACTTTCGATCTACGTATTTTTCTTTTTGCCATAGTAATAAGAGTTTTTATACTCGTATATTTATAGAATTTAAGAGATATGATTATATATATATATTAGAACTTAACTATAAGCACCTGCTGACAAACTGCATTTAATGCAGTTCAGTAGGACTTAATAATTTAAAGGTTAATTTATTTTATGCTTTTGATAAATAAATTTAAAAAAAAAAAAAAAAAATATATCGAATTCAACGTTGTTAAGAAAATTATCAATTTTTTTATCGTGATAGTCCCGAAATATTTCCAAAACGAACTGAAAAATAATCATTTATTTCACAACTATGCAACAATAAGATCTGAAATATTAGATTAGAAAAGAAGTCCAAATTCGTAAGCAAAGTAAAAATGTCCCAGCCTTAAAAATAAAATTATTTGAAATAATGCCAGAAAACGTAAAAAATGATCATTTTTCAATATAATTAAAATTAAATATGAACAGTATACATAAACGTAAAAAATACTACGTTAGATATCGAGGTTATACTGACAGAATGCATTAAGTCAGCAGTCTTTATGTGTTATATTTCAAATACATATTTTTAATATATGTGCAAAATATGCAAATTATATGCTAAAATAAAAATTACTCTTTCAAAGCCTTACCATAAGTTAGAGTAAAAGAAAATTGTGGGAGAAATAGTGCGTTGAAGGAATAAAAAGCTTTAAATGCGATTATCTCGGAACTTGTTTTAATTACATAATACAGGTTTCTGGGCCCCAAAATATTCAAAATATTACCCAATGATTGCAAAACCATGACCCAGATTCAATTTAATAAATTTGTTCAAAATTGGTAACTGGGTTTAGGTCGAGAAAAATCGGAAATTTACTCAAAATACATTCTTAAATAATAAAAAATTAATATTGTAAAACTGTATAGTAAATTAAGTAGTAGGTATAATGTTATGTTATTAGTAAAACCTCGATATATTATAGGAAGTTCATATACATAAGTTAATATCAGTGTTCATATCGACGATGTAATATAAAAAAAATACCAGGTGACTTGTAGCAACTTTGCAGAGGAGCAAAATAAAGTTTTTTTCGTATTTTTCTTTAAAAATTTTGTAGTTTCAATTTTGATTTCAATTATGTAGGATTAAGGCTTAAAAATACGAATGTGTGAGGTTTTTATTAATTTTAAAAATAACACAAAAAAACCACCGATAGTATTCAATATTAATGCACATACGTTCTTGGAACATTGATATCTGGAGTTTGGATTAATAAATAATTTATAAAATTAATCTATTAAGACATCAAAACGGGACAAGAAAAATTCCAACATGGCCAATATTCGCAGAAAATGCAATCGTTCTGCAAGAGTTCATTAATCTTGTTGTTCCGAGTTTAATTCCGAGGTTTGTCAGTTAATAAAACGAAATTGTATAGGGTACCATACAAAAACGTGATTTTTGAAGTAATCGAATTTATGTAAAAGTTTTGTAGCTGAATTTTAATATTTTAACGACAAATATTATGCTTTTTTTATTCACATAACTTCTGGCTGATTTTATAAAAAAAGTGCAACTTAACACGGGACCACGACCCGTTTTCGTTTCAATTTTTTTTTATTCTTTCTGTCTGTGTCTAGACGTGGTCATAGCGAATAAAAAATACAGTTCTGTGTATTAAATAGAACGAGAATTTTGACAATTTTTTTCGACTCAACGGCCACTCTCAGGTAAAAATTCTTAAAAAGATAATCGAGTGGAGAAAAATCCTCCTTGTTGCGTATTAGTTGGCCTATTTGCCTCCCATGCTTGAGGTCCTGAGTTCGATTCTTGGTAGAGTCGATACGAAATTTTTCTTCAAAAAGTGGTCTTACACTGCAATATTTCACTATCCCTGGGCTGATATATGACTGATCACCTAATCTTCCTGTAACAGTTGATCGAGATACGCTGCATTTACTTTAAATTCAGTGTTCTATACACCAGCAGATGTGGATAAGGGTTTAAAGTTGATGATAATGATTTTTTATTCCCATCATTATTTTTCTCATTACTTTAAAAATAGATCAACCTGAATGTAACACGCCTTAAAGTAAGGAATTTGGACGTTTGGCTAGTTAGAGGGTTTTATATTTTTGAAACCAACACAATCATAGTTATAAACAATACATACAAAATAACATCAAGTAATAAGACGAATTAGCGGTTTCATAAAGAAACCAAAATATAAAGAACAAAACGTACAGCTCGCGAGGGGTGAAAAGAAGTGGGAGGGGAAGTCAATGATGGGTTTATGACCGATCAGTGGCTGTTTTAATGAAGAATTTATACATCCTATACTAAATAAAAGTTTTATGCTTTAATTTAAAAAAAAATCTAACTTGGGTGTCCCAAAATTCAATGTCAGTGATAGTAAATTTTAAAAAAATTATATAATTAATCCATAATTCTTTTAGCAAAATTTCCAAATTCAAATTTCATAATGAAAGGTAAAAAAATATTTCTAAAAGCCACCTATATTATTATTTGATAAATTCGTTAGGCTTATAATTCAAGAAATCAAACACTGATTTGAGTCTACTGAACACTTTATTTTATTCTTACAAATATAAAAACAAAAGTTTTGTGACAACTGACAATGCCATGTTAGGGCATTTTCAAACGAATGTGAAGATTAGATGAATTGAAATGTCTTTATATAGTTATATAATTCGAAGTACTTAAGTAACAAATAAAAATAATCTTAGCATGTACATTCAATCCATCTTATCTTCACGTTCATTTGAAAATGCCTTAACAAGACGAAATAATCGTCAAGAAATTTTCGTTTTTTTTAAAAGTGTTCAGTAGACTCAAATCAGTGTTTCGTTTCTTGTAATTTAAGTTTAAATATGGAGTTCTACAAAATAAACAACAAATCAATAAATAAATCCGCTAGGGTTCAACCTGCATAATACAAACGTATTTAATCGCGCCACTCACCAGAAGCTGATGACGCTTGAATTTTCGCTGGTTCGCGGATTTGCGTTATTTTTATTCTTTGCCACTGAAACCTAATACAAATTAATGCAATTACCTACCTTGTACTGGAATTATTTGGATCTTTATGTTCGGACTTCTCTTGTGGTAGGCAAAATCAGATCCTGTTGTTCAGGATTGGCACTTGATGGTTTCTTGATTATTCATATGCGATAATACGACACAATGAATTATTGATCACTTAACATTTTTTTTGCGATCGCACTGGAAATATAAAAACACGTGTTCACTCAGTGACAGTTTGATTGTTATAAGGGCCGAAGAGAAAAAAATATGGTATCCACAGTAGTGTAATTGCAACATCTAAACTAGAGCTCAGTAGGTAGCAAAGAAATTTAAGGTCGCACCCTTACGCAACGTTTGTGCTATACACAAACACATATAGTAAATGTGGCGTGACCAGTTTTATTTCATTGTCAAGTCATGTTATGTCTCGTCTGGTTATTATAGTATTCATGTGCTTTTTAGGCCTTATCTTGGCAGAACGAAAAAAAATTCTTTACACAATTGATTTGATGAAAATGGTTTCAAAATCCCAAATACTTTTTTTTGTTTTAATTAAAGTTTATGGTAAAAATTATGATAATGCAGTTAAAAAATAAAAAAATTGTGAAGCAGTTTTGACCAAATACTCTTTTGTTCGTGTTTAAGTTCATGAGAAAAAATGAGATCATTTGTATCTTAAAATATACATAACCTTATAAAATCGCCTATACGAAGATAAACCATTCGAAGAAGAATGACCACGAAGTTAGATACAGATTATAGCAATTCAACGGAACGTTGGTACTTGGGTTGAGAATTGCAAGTACTAACCGAAACCGTCCGTTACGCGTTTCTTGCTAAACTAAAAACCAAACTAAAACCAAACCAAAAATTTGGAACGCTTTTATTATGTGCAAAATGGCTTAAGAATTTGCTGAGATTAAAGATAAAATTAAATTTGTCTCTAATAATTTTTTTAAAGTAGTAAGAGAATTCATTGTAGTGTTTAAGTCCTTTGTATAGTATTTTTTGCCGTCCTTCCTTAGTCGTTGCTTTTTTAATAAAGAACATATTCTCCTTTACGGATGCAAATCGTGGAACCTCACTATGACCCAAAACAGCAAACTTTAGGTGAGTATATTATACTAGATTTGCGCTCGTTTGACTTTAAGAGGAATTATCAAAATAAAATAAATGATAAGCGTGTAGTTTTATTTCACATTTATTTGTAATTTGTACCAGTGACCGACATCATCAGACTGGTAGAAATTATTAAAAAAATAAGAATAAAATTTTATACGTATTTTTATTTATACAAAACAGTTGTCTTAGAAGAGCCTTGACCAAACCTGGCCACCCATGACTATTTTACAATAATATTTTGAGTATGTGTTTCTACTGAATATGCTGTATAATTTTTAGGTCTATTTTATAAATATAAATCTTGTATAATTTTTTTTATAAATCTTGGGTATAAGAAAATTTGTTTTAAAAAAAAAAAAATATATTAAGCCAAATATGTTAGTATTACATTTTTTTTAAAGGGCAGATTTGCCGTTTATGTTAATAAAATAAAACAAAAAATAAAAATGTCCAAAGCTGACAGTTCTTCTAACCTACGGAACGCGGACCTGAATTGCGAGGAGACACGGGAGTTGGTTTCAGACCGAAAGACCTGGAGAGATTTTGTGGATACAGTATTCTCCAGAGCGGACACAAAAAAAACATTTTTTTTTAAATATAAAATTTAATAAAAATTGGTATTTGTGTTTTTATGATTTGTGACCACAACCCGGTTCAAATTACGTGCCAGTACGATTTTTTCTCATCATTTTTTTTATTTATTATTTTCGGATCAAGGTTTTCGGACCGTACAATACCACAAAAAGTAATGAAGTCAGAGACAATAATTCATCATAACACTGCAGTCATAAAAGCAATGCCGAGCTGCTCTGACGTCATCAATCACGTGATGAGAATGGAGCCATCAAATATAAAATTAGGAGGGGAAATATCACGGAAGCTGGGAGAAGCATCTACCATTGGATTCATCGAGACGAAGAGTAACAACATAACAGTTTTTATTAACTTACTGTATTACGATTAGGGCATACACATTTTTTCGACTCATCATCACTTTACTTTGAAACGGTTCTATTCACATTTTTAGTATTGGTTTTATTTTGGTAACTCAACAAACATACATTTGGGATATGAATAAGTTTTCGTTGTTTTTCGGTAAAATTAATATTTTATTTTAAAAAAAATAGTAAAGAACGTGTCATTAAAAGTGCTCATCGCTAACGACTAAACTCGATTCTGGCAGCATACGAATACCATCTCGAAAGAACGACTCATCTTTTGAGGTTATCAACAAGTTGAGCTGTTTTTTGGCTGCAAAATTACTTTGTCGTGTCTCTTCTTGTATTGAGGCTCAGCAGATAATGGTGTGTGATAATGATGATGATGATGTTCGGTGATGTTCCAAACAAGCACGGTCACCGTAAGTTTTCACAAAAGTTATGTGTGCTTCAGTTGCAGATTTAAAAAAAAAATATTGCATTTTTTGGGACGAAATTCAACGTGTTTAACGATATGGAAAAAATAATTGTTTTTATTTCGGTCAAATAACAAAAAACTGTGGGAAGGTCGGGAAAAAATAAACATGAATCGTGACGTATTAGGGACGTGGCCAATAGAATGACAGTTTTTGCGGGAATTCAAAATTACAAATTTAAAAGTATAGTCTATCGTAAGTATCGACCGCTCAATTTTTTTTTTTTTTTTTTTTTCTAAAATTTATTTATTAACCCTTGCGGATTATTACATTCATTTTACAAAAATAATAAATACATTTTTTATTCATACTCTATTGTTAAAAATGATATTTTTACATCTTTTGAAAAGTTTGCTGAGTCTTTTGTTTAGTTTTGTCTGGTAGTTTATCGTATAATTTCAGTCCCTGGTTTATTAGTCTCAACTGTCTTTGTTTTTTTTTTATAAAGTTTTGTAAGATATTTTTCTGATATTCTCGTATTATGTCCATGTTTACTACAATTTTTTTCAAGTTTAAGTTCTTCGTCTACAATTACATTAGTTGCTAATTTATGGATAAATTTGAATGATTCGAGTTGACAGAGTTCAGTTACATTTAATTGTTAAGTTTGTATTAAAAGTTCTCTAGTTGCTGTTATATAGGGAAGGTCATATACTTCCTTTAATATTTTATTTTGCTGTCTTTGTAATCTGTTTATGTCATTTTGATATCATGTTCCCCTTAATAGTTGTATACATCATATTTGAGTTTTTACATAGGCTTTTTATATTAGAATTTTTTCCGTTTTTGGGAAAAAAAGTGATTTTTAAATGAAGACACAGTAATGTCGCTACTTTGCTAATGAAATTACTGATAAGAATTTTCCATGTCAATTGTATATCTATTGTTAGTCCTAAATATTTAACATGTTCAATTTCAGTAAGTCGTTCATCATTTATGTCATCATCTATTTTATGTCATTTTTTTTCTAGATTTAAAATGAATAACATTGCATTTTTTTAAATTAAGTGTAAGTAAGTTTATGTTTGTCCATTTAGTCAAAATAGTAAGTCTTTTTTCATGTCAATGTTTTTTAATACGTCTGTTTAATTTTTATAGAATAGTCCAATGTCGTCGAACAATGAAAAGCATCTCCTTTTTCTAAAAAATATTTAAATTTAGAATTTTAGAATTCATCAAACTACTCCAATTACTGTAAACTTGAGTTCAATTATAAAACACATCTTATTTAAGAATGCAATTAATTTTAAGTAGTCATCAATTTATATAGAAATTTTGTCTAATTTAGCCATAAAATCATTATTTTAATAATTATAATAAATTGATCTTGAAATCGCTCAAAGTTCGTACATAAGTATCGCCGGCAAAATGACGTTATCGGGAGCTAAGGGTTTTACAATGCAAAACGAAGACGTTTACGATCGTTTAAATGAACGATCCTATTTGGTTCAGGTTCAATGGTGAAAATTCTCTGTGGAAGTTTATCGTTATTTATTACAAAATTATATTTTAAGTTATACTTAAATTTATAAATATGAAATAACCAACGATTAATTTAATTTCTGATGCCATATTTTTCAAAACTGTAGCTATCCATTATTAAAAATCATTTTGTAAAAACTAGTATTCCTGAGTGCTAAATATAATCACAACCCTGGACGTGTACTTTTGACTTGATGGCTGCTCTCAGGTAAAAATGCTGACTGAGTAAATCAATTGAGCATAAGTTTGAATCGTTTTGTAGTGGTAGACGGTTTTTCCTACCATTATTTAGGTCCTTGGTTCAATTTCTGTCAGGTTGGATGTAAAATATTGATTTTAAGGGTTTTTTGAACGGCTTTCTTTCATTACTATTAGACTTGCACAAGAAGCTTAAAACTGATCACCTTACCTTCCACGTAACAAAAAATATTTGGATACACTGCAGTCAGAGTGTCATTTGAGTGCTTGGAGAAATTGTGAAGATTATATAATAAAGTTCATAGGAATAATCAAAAAGCTGATTTTAAAAGAGTCACAAAAATATACGAAATTTCTCGCAATGATTTTTTCAGTTTATCGTGCTGTGTGTCGTGTGGACTCTTTTTTGACGTTTCTGATTGAATAATTGCTTCCATATTGTTTCAGTTTTTGTTATTTTTATCAGTATAATATAAACTTTTGTATTTAATATTAAACTGTATCGTATAAAATAAAATAAAATCTGTATCGTTTCACTTTCAACGATTTTCTGTAATTGTTTACTAGGTACAAAGATAATTTCAACCCGAAATTTTGTCAGTTCACTTCGATTAGACTATGCAATATCCAAATATCATACAGAAGTACAATGCCACTTATCATTCTACAATTATTTTTTTTCGCAAAACGAAAACACCACCAAGCATGTTCTTGACGTTTGTATTCGCGTTCGTTTTCGGCTCCTCACGAAATATCAAACAAAAACTACGGTGCCGTGGTATGCCAAAGTGCTTGAAGATATTGTGAGTATAAAATTATATTAATGAGTCCAGATTAAATCATAAATGAGTGGAGCATGCCTAGGCATGCCTGTTGGCGAACAATCGTTAATACCTTTAGAGCTTTGTTCTAATTGCTCTTATCCGAAGCATCTTCATACTATCTTCATAATCGTTAATTACAACAAATTGGTTCAGAGAAGCTTCTTAACAAGATGCAGGTAGGTTTCTACATTGATTTTTATGATATTGATACAAATTATCAACTACATTATGATTAAATCAAGCAAATATCTCTGCTTATGTATAGTGATGAATGTTAGAAGTTGTTTCGCTTTTTATTGCATCTTCTTATAAAACCATTAATATAATTCAACTTTATGAAATAATCAAAATATTTTCTTATTAAAACAACCGTCATTAATCTCATTGGAAAAAACATCAATTAATTGGGCAAACATTTTTTCATTTTTTTATATTTTTGAACAAAACATATTTGCGCATTGGCAGGAGACAACGTAACGTAAAGCTAAGAGTAACGCTACATTTTTGGCAAGAGCAAACACCATCACTTGCATAATATTAATTTTGACACCTATAGGCACATTTCATATGTACAGCCAAAATTCACACGACATAGCCAAATTAAGGTGGAATGATATTTATTTTGTTATTTGTCATTTATTTTTAATTTATTCTGCGGCACAAAAACATGTAAAAATCCTCCAAATGGAAATCGAGTGGACATTAGTCGGCCTCAAGATATACTGGTTTTTGGTATTGTTTGTCATTAAGTAAAAAAATATTTAAAATACAATAAATATCAATCCATTCTATGTTAATTCATCGTGCCCTGTGGATTTTTAATATGGGGTAAAATGGAACACACTCAATTTTTTTACAAGAAAATAGCTCGCTAACAAATATGTAAGATATTATAAACTACGACGCTGTAATATAATTAGTTACCGTTCTGTGACACGGCTAAAAGTAATAAAATGCAAAGTTTATCTTCATTGAAATGTATTTAAAATAGCAAGGTGATAAATAATTGCAAGTTTTAAATAATATTTTCAGCTTAACCTAGTGATGTACATAATCAGTTAATATAATATTTTATTGATGGTTGTTAACCTACATAAAAAAAACGCATTTCCTAAATACATTTAGTTTTAGGGTTATCAAGTTTAAGCAGTGAGGAACTTCAGCCCTACGGGAAATTGGATACAATAAATGTTTTCTTGAAAATAAAGCATTAAATTGTACGCCAAAGAGTTAATAATTAAAAACATTTATATAAAAACAAACTACTTTGAATGACGTCACTGATTCATATGAATCAACCTATGATATGAGAGTTATGGAAGACTTTCGGTTGGCTTGCCGTGGATGGACCAATGCGAAGAACTGATCGATAATAACCGGAAAAGAACCTCTGACGTCAAACGCGGAGTAATTCCAGAAATACAAAACTTTAAAAAATCGTAACGTTGAAAATACAATACATAAAAATCGGAAAAAAAATTTTGGCTAAGTTTAATAGTCTTTTAACAAATAAAAAAATGTAAAAAAACCACTGAATTTCCTCATTCGATATTTACATATATACATATTTTTATAAATATTTAGGTAGTTACTGTAACAATGCTTTTGTACTTAATTAGAAAACTATTGTTCGTCATATTTAATTTTAAAATATTGTTCGTCAAAATTGTCAGGAGTCAAAAATAATTAAAATATTTAACTGTCCTAAAATAAAGTAAATCAAATTACTCCTAGTAATTTGATACTCAAAAGTGTATTAAATTATTTATAAATATATATTAATACAAAAAAGACGTTGTTTGCCCAACGTTCTAAATGTGACTGGCAAATATACCTTTTGAATCGAAGGTTCGAGCTTCACTCCACAACTGGGTACCCATTTTCTAATGCCTAGTTATTTACATTCGTCAAAAATGCTACCTGCTATTGAATTATTTGAGTAAATCATAAGAACACAAATATTTATTTAAATAGAAACCATAACTATTAATTAATCATTTTTATTATTATTATTTTAATTTTTTTTTTATTTGAAAATTTAAACCCTTACGGATTATTACATTCATTTTACAAAAATAATATAAACATTTTTTATTCATACTCTGTCGTTCAAAATAATATTTTTTACATAATTTGAAAAGTTTGTCTGAGTATTTTGTTTAGTTTTGTCTGGTAGTTTATTGAATAATTTCAGTCTCTGATTTATTAGTTTTGATTGTCCTTGTCTTGTTTTAGAAAGTTGTGTATGATATTTTCCTGATATTCTCGTATTATGTCCATGTTGACTACAATTTCTTACAAGTTTTAGTTCTTGGTCTACAATTACATTAGTGGCTAATTTATGGATAAATTTAAATGATTCTAGTTGAAATAGTTGTTATATTAAATTGCTTGGTTTGTTTAAAAATTTCTCTAGTTGCAGTTAGGACCCAAAATAGATCCTTGTGGTACTCCAAAATTTACTGATTGCAAAAGGCTTTTTTTTCATTTACATATGTAGTAGTAAGTACATTTCCACGTACGGAAAGTACCTGCTGGCACAGCGCGAGTTGAAACTGTGCGACTCTATTAAGCTGTCGTCTCCGTAATATAAAAGCCTTAAAGCACACAAAGAATGATATTATTTTATTTTTTTTATGAAGGATATTAATAAATTACCGATTATATTGTGAATTCATAATAAAAATAATTTATTTCGAAGTCATGGAAACCAAATGATTAAATTTAATAATTTTTCGCATCACTAATGGAGTGAAATTCTGTCGGAAAAGTTTGTAAAACATAAACATAAACTGTTCCGAATGTCGCCATTCTGTAAATCTGTCCGAGTTTTTATCAGCGCAATAAATTTAGTCTTGCGCTGAACACTCTGAATCATAATATATTTACAAGTATAATTCTCCCGGAAAACGTTAAATTTTACAAATTGACTAACTAAACTGTTGTCATCTTTATTCGCGCTTTCTTGGAAAAAGAAAAACCAGCACAGATGAAAGACAAATCAATATTGTTGATAATTTTTCTACTATTTAACTTGGTTTTTTATTCATCATTATATCTTTATAGATATAATTCCTCTGAACGGGTGATGTCACTAAACTCCTTCGGCTTAACCGATTTTCGTGCGGTTTTCAGAGAAATATAGATCTTTCCGCTGTGCGTGTTCGTAAATATTAAAATCTTCAATCTAATGAGTAAAAAAGACGTTCAGAGCATTGATGTTTTATTCATCGATCTACCAGGGTTGCATTTGAGGAGAATGCATTGACAAAAAAATGGAAAGGTTTTGTTTTTTTGTGCGTAAAAAAAGTTTGTTTTTGAATGTTTACTATCAGCATTTGTTTTTTGTGGATCTCAATCAGATTATTTCCTTAAATTCTTCATAATTTCTATCCATTTATTTATTTTTACTGGATTTTCGGTAATACTAAAATAATATTAAATTCAATACATTTTTAAAAATCGTTTTCTCGCATAAGTACACCTTTCTGTTGGTGAGAAGACCGGAGTTTGACGTTTGCAAAAAAAACGCCATATTTGAAAGAATATTTATTTTATGTTTTGGAATTCAACCATAAACAAGTACCTACTTAAATTTAATACAATTTTTAGTTTTGGAATTCAATCACAAACAATTACCTAGGTACCTATTTATCAATAAAAAGTATTTTTCCAAGGCAAGCCAACGTTTGGCCAGGACAACGTCTGTCGCGTCAGCTAGTTTATTTTATTAATTCGCATGGTTCATAATATGCATTCACAGTTACATAAAGTTAAGGATGAATCTTATGTTTAAGGTACCAGTTTAAAGACTAATAAAACACACCAATATGTTCGCATATTTTAAAAATAATTTATTTTACTTACTAACTATCCCATTACACCTGAAGAAAATGGGTACACCTTATGGGTTCGAAACATTACCCATTAATAAAAGAATCCTACACAAGCTTAAAGTGACATAAATAAGGATGGAAAAAATAATGTTAAACATCTGGTTTAGGGATCGCAAGACGAATCATTGGATCAGGGAAAGTACCAACATTGTGGATGTGGGAAAAGTAATTGCGAAGCTGAAGTGAAATTGGGCCGGTCATGTTTATTGAATGTCGGATGGTAGATGAACCATAAAACTGATGGACAGCAGGCCAAAACCAGGAGGTAGAAGCATAAAGAGGCCCCAGACCAGATGGTCTGACGACATCAGAAGAGTTGCAAGTTCAAAGTGGCAAAGGGTAGCAGCTGACAGGAAATTGTGGAGGTCCAAATAGGAGGCCTCTATTCAACACTGGACTCAAGACGAAGGCTGAGTAGATAAAGCAAGAGTAACTATGTATAAAGTTGTATTTGCAGCTGCACCAAAGCCACGGTGAATTTGACTGTTTTTGTATGCAACAAGAATCAGTTTTTTTTTTTAAATACCTGGGCATTAAAATTGATCGGTTTTTATCATGCAATATGCATATTTAAACAATTTCATGTGAGATTAAGAGCATCATGCATTTCTTTTTACATCTAAAGAATATACCCAAAGACCTTAAATGATTCCACTTTGTTTTGGCAAATATGTCAAGACGTAAGGTGTAATCGCTTTGTGTAGGTATTCCAAGGCAGAGTTGAACTCAGTAGCAAAAGCACAAAAATAATAAACAGAGTGATTCTTTAAGAATTTGCACTGCTTGATACCAGAGAGCAATATTTACTGAAAACAGTGCTGGCCATTAATACTTACAGAAACGCACACCCATTAGTTTCTTATCAATTTGAGACTAAGAGTTTTGATAGCGATCTGATTTTTTGACAAATGGTTAGAACTTCTTTGACACAATACTCAGAGGACAAAAATAAACTAAATGCTCTAATAGCCTCAAGCCAAGGAGGTTCTGAACGCTTTCCTTACTAAAATTGGTCACTGATAAAAGGTAGATAAAAAAAAGGTAAAGAGTCTAAAAGGTTAATGATAGCTGATGGTTGATGATAACAAACATATTTCCTTGTTTTTTTTTTTTTTATTGTTGATAAAGTTCTTTACCAATTTTTCAAGTAATATTTTTTATTGTTTTTTCATAAATTACAAATTGTGTTTTTGGAAAATACAATAACGTATTTTTGAATGTCTCAGAATTGTTATTATTGTAGCATGTTATGTTTGTATTTTAATACGAAAAAAAATATCGTTATTTTGAGATTAGTAATAGGGAAGTTCAATGGTTTTTTTATTTGTTAAAAGACTTTTAAACTAAGCCAAATCAGCGCTTTGATTTTTCAAAGTTTTTTATTTCGGAAATAACTCCACGTGTAACGGAAGAGGTTCTCTTCCGCTTATTCTAGATCAGTTCTGCCCATTGGTCCATTGACGGTAAGCAAACCGGAAATCTTACATAACTCTCATTGGATGATTTAAATGAACCAGTGACGTTGTTCAAAGTAGTTCGTTTGTACTAAAATATTATTCATTATTTTTTTAGTACATTTTCAAAAAACTTTGCCGTAGAATTCAATGCTCCAATTTTTACCGCCCGCAAGAAAACATTTATTGTATCCAATATTCCGTTAGGCTAAAGTTCCTCATTGCGGTAAACAGGTTTCCAATAGCGTTAAATCCGCTGTCAGATTTTTTAAAAAACCTAACAAAAAAAAATCTCTAAGTAACCGTAGTACATGAATTTTCCCTTAAAAATATGATAAGCGACATTATTTACTATTTTGAAAAAAAATATTTTTTTGTTACATTCTCTTTTTACTTCCTTTAACATTTCCCAGAATGAGTTTTACAAACTACAAGGAATATTAACTTGTAAGAAAGGAACTAACTCGCCATTTTGGCAATATTTCAAATGTTTACGTATTTTACAAATAAATTAATAACGCTAAAGAAACAACAATAAATGTTTGTATTTTGTGAGAAAACTTTCGGTGGGAGCTTTGTAAATGTATTTAATAAAATAAATAAACCCATACATTCTGACAATCGATTTATTCGTTTCCAAAAATAAACTTAAAAAATCCAATAAATTTTCCGGTAATTGACAGGCGAGGCAGTCGGAAATTTTCAAATACTTTGCTGAATTTATAGAGTAATAAATGTACCGAGGCAAAAACAGGGGGGCAGTATATTAAGCTGGGAAATTAATTTTTAGTAGCGTCTTCAGGACGGAGTGGTGCAACTTTAAATTATGGTGGCAGCTCCAGAATGGCGGACTTGTCACACTATAACTCCGGATAAATAACGACCACAGAAATTGGTCATTTGTCAAGAAAATATGAAAAATATCACGGGTCTTTACACTTAAAACATGGGTGTTGTTTTGTTTAAATAAATTTTAAATATTTCAGCAATTTCTTGTGTTTTCTCTTGCTCATAATGCATTTTTCATCTAAACGAATTTTGTAAACCATATATTATTTTGTATTTATAAAATACAAAATATATCAACTTTTTTGAGAAATATTATTTAATGCCATTTAAAAACATAATTTGCCCGCCATATACCGCGCACCGCATCTGAGGACATAATTCTCCTCGGCAGTGCCCACATACAGGAAAAATGTGCTCATTGCCGAAAGAGAAAAATGCCCGAAAGACCTCTCTATAATCTGGTAGCCTTAGCATCTTTGTGCTGAAGGAAATCATTTCAGAAGTACATAATATGCATTTCATTGGATTGAGAAAAAAAAGAAGTAAATTCTTCACTGACTGGGATTTAATTAATTAGACATGATTAAGTCGCCGAAATGATTATAAAACTTATTAAAAGCTTTGAAAATATTTTTGGAAGCCACTAGATCTGTATATTTGACAAGACCTATAACAGAGCCATGGATAGTAGCGAGAAGCTCCATTCGGTTATCATAGATAGGGGGAAAGAGACAAAACCACAGGGTGTATTTGGAAGACTAATTAGGATATCCGCAGCACCACGATGGGGAATCGACAATATTAAAAATGAATTATTTTTTATTTAATTTTTTATGACCTGATACAAATCGAGTAGTCTAGTGACCGGGGATAACCCAAGAAAATGTTGAGCACTGACGGATTGTAGGAAAAAAAAGAAAGGTAACCCTCCCTGAAGGGGATGATTCCCATCGTGATTGCCAAGCCATTAATGAAGACATCTCACTTGTCGAAAATTTAAAGTTACCAACTTGTGTCAGAAACCCGAAGATATTTTAATATTTACAGCTCCCTAGATGGTTCAACTCTGTCCTTATCTACAATAATTTGGACAAACTCAAAACATTTTTATCAATATCTTAAAGCCGTTAAAATCTAGGAACCTTAATAACGACATTTTGAAATATACTTGGCATGCTATACGTAGTAATTCGTCTAGAAAACATGTTCTAAATTTCCATTCAGACGTTGAGCTGCCATCTCTCGGCCGTTCCGGGAAACGAGCTCGCCTGTATTTTAAAGCCGATGCGCATTAATATGATGGCGTCGGTATAAATCACAAACGTGGGCTCGTAAATCTCCAGGGACGTGCTTCATGCCAGATAGTCCTCCTCACACTGCATCCTGACAAGAAAGTCGCGTGTCCTTAGACCGGGTGACTCAGGAATTCAAATTTGGAACCCGGGAAATTACTGCCCCGTTAAAGGGTGAATTACACTCGTATCGCGCAAAAACGACTGAGACATTTGAAAATGGAATAGGACAAAATATTTATTTATTTATTTATTAACGCTCAAAGGATGTTTACATAAAGAGAGGTGATAAACCATTTACAAATATAAAGATACAATTTAAAATGAAACAAATATGTAAAAAAATAACGAAAATACTAAAAACTCAACTATTATTCAGAAATATTAAAAATAATCGGTCTTTCAAGTTTGTAAAGTCAAAACAATAGGATATTTTCTATTTTCACAAGTTTGGAATGACATTAAAAACATAATATATATTTAGAGCGTATTTTAACAATTTTATTGATATAATTATCATTGTATTGATAACGGGTTTTTTTTCTCGCGGAGAGTTTTTTCATATCCAAATATTCGTGTAAAATATGATGTACACGTTCAGTTGAGATACTTACAGCATTAGCCAACTCACGCACTTTCATTCTCCGATCGTCCAATATCATTTCGTGGATTTTATCGATGATTTCCGGCGTGATCACTTCTTTTGGACGACCTGAACGTTCGGCGTCACTAGTACTGGTACGACCACAACGGAACTCCGTAAACCACTTTTTAACCATTGAAATTGATGGTGCCGAGTCCCCGTAGTATTTATCAAGTCTTTCCTTAGTTTCAGTGATGGTTTTTTTACGTAAAAAATAATGTTTAATCAACACACGAAATTCACCTTTTTCCAAATTCACCTTGCTTTGAACGGCTGTCAAACACCAACTGAACGACGTACCTTGATCAAAATTAGAACGTTGCCCACTGATAGATTACAGTTGACGGCAGCACTGTTGCATTTGAAGTAACTGCGCGGGAAATTCAAAAAGTCACTGACTTATCAAACCGCCTTAGTACCACTACAATTGTAATTTTTTGCTCATATAAAAAAAATAATTTAAAAACGTGTAAAGACTCTATTACATCGATGGCATAGAACTAAAATATTGTAAATCCGATTTTTGCCGAAAAAAAAAAAGTTAAATACTGAAAAGTTTAACCTATATTTTTATAAACAAATTACAACAGGGATGGAAAATACCTTAGAAAAGGGAATATGGAAGTCTAGGCATATACAGGGCTTATGACCTGTCATTGGCTGGTTTAAGTGGCTTTATATGTTAAAATATTGCATCTCCTAAGCCTACCTATCCAAAGATATATACTTATTAAAATATGTTGTAAATCTTGTAGCCAATATTTTTAAAAGCGCAGATATAGTATCTCCATAATGATATATTTATTTTTATGCCAAACGAAAGCCCATACCAAAATATTGTGTTGACATTTCTGTAAGATTTATGTAAGACTGGCAGGTATGTATAATTATTCAAAATGCAATATGTTGATTAGAACACCAATAAATGAATTGCCTTTTTTTATGAACTCGGCATGTAATCTTCAAATATATTATGTAACAGGTGCCGTGGCGCATTTAGTAAGACGGCCAACTGTGAAACTGGTGTCATGGGTTAAATTCCCGCCAGTTGCAAAAAAAACCAATGAAAGGTTTTTTTCTCAATTAGTGTAGTGACGTACTTTTCATTACCTCCTTTTATATCCCCTCTATCTCACCTGCTGACAAGCCCCTAAAATAGAGGCTTAGTTAGTTATTACATTTTTAAAAAAACCTAACCAATTTTTTTTTTAATTTTTATGCATCGTATTATCAGGACTATGATTTTTTAGAGTTTTGTATATCTGAAATTAATCCTCTTGTGACGTCTCAAATTCTCTTGCGCTTCTTCTCGGTTAGTTCAGCTGATTGGTCCATTGACAAAAAGTAAACCAAAAATCTTTCACATCTCTCTTATCATTGGTTAATTTATATGAACCAGTGACGTCGTTCAAAGTAGTTCATTTTAGTTACAATATTTTAAAATATTTTTTTCGTAATTTAATGCTCTTTTTTTTAATCGCTGCTCTGCAGCACGAAACTAAAAAAAAAAAAGGAAGCGAGGTCTGTACGCCAAGATCGAGTGATATGGCGTTCTATCCTCTCTGCCTACCAGCGTGAATACAAAAACAGCGTGATGATTTGTTTGTTTGCTTGCATAAAGGGTGTTATCTACTTGTTCCATTGTTGCTGGAATACTACCATTAGTGAAATACTGATCACCTTCCCTTTATGTAACAGATGATTGAAATAAACTGTGTTCGTTATATCAATGTGGTGTCTTACAGGGGCGAGCTCTCCTAATAATTGATTATTTGCAGCTTACCATATTTTTTGACATCGAAAGTAATGTTTTATATTACATTATTATTAGGAAAAAATATATCACAAATATTGTAATAATAATCATACATTGCATTTCTTGAGTTAATCAATTTACATCAATGGAATATGATGTATGGAATAACAGCGAGCAAGCTACACCTCTATTGACCAAAATTATTACTACCGGATTACAGAAGCTTCCGTGCTCAAAGATAATACATAAAATACATTGCGTCTCCAAGCTTCAAATTTTAGATTTACCTTAAGAAAAATTAAGCTTACGATTACAGTAAAATCTTGCAGCTTCCCTAAATGCAATTTAGTCTTGGAACACTTCTTTATAAGGGCTATTATTTTTTTAAATAAAACTGCTTCACCTAAGACAGTGCAAGTGAGATAGTATTATACGCACCCGTATAATGTGAAAAGGAGATAACGAATATTTGTACGAGTATATAACATAGAAGTTAGTTTAGGATAATACTTTAGTTCTGTACGGTGGTTAACAAGTTAATTTGTTGTAAAATACATAATATTACGAATTTATATTTTAATCCTTATTATCAGAATGAATACTTAAGTGAGTTTTCAAAAACAAAGATTTGCTAAACAAGAATAAAATATACAAGAAATAAATAAGGTTTTTAACGGACGATGACAGTTATAGATTATTCTTCAGTATCCATTTAAACTTTAAAAATAACGTTTGAGTTATGATAAAAACGTTACTTGTAAATTTAAATTGAATAGTTTCAAGAGTTTATGCATAAAGAATAGTAAAATGTATAACTTACACCGTTTTGTGAATATTAAAGTGACATAAAAATCGATGAAAGAATTATTCTAAAAAGGCAATTATTAGTGAACTATCGTTTTCGGTAAGGAATACTTTTAAATCATTTAGATTTTATCATTATTTACTAAGAAAAAGTGTTTTATTTCAAGACAAGTAAAGATAGTCACAATTAAGCGAAAATTATCGGTACGCTTATGAATAATAATATTGTATAAATCACATTTTCGACCCTTGCACCAGTTTAGAAATAGCTGCGCGGATATGTCGTTGCTTTCTAACACAACGGTTGACGTTTGAGTCCTCGCAGGGTTCCAGTTTTTTGCAATTATGTTTTTTTTGATAATTTTTTTTTAATAATAAATTTCACAAAAAGTACATGTTTTTGTAAAATTCTAAACATATCTACTTTTACACATCTAGTAAATGTTATCACTGTAACTCTCCAAAAAAAGAGACTAACTCTTGTGCTTGGAGAGTGACTTACACTGTTTTAGTTGTTTATTCATAGGAGTTTATATAATTTAAAATACGATTACATGAGAAAGAAAAATAAAAACATAGGATATATAAAGAAAAAACATAAAACAATAATACATTCATACTAATTATAATTTCATGTTTATATATTATTTTTAATAGTTTTTAGTTCATTAAGAAGATTTTTATATTTTTATACATCTTTAAAGACAAAGTTATTTTGACCATGGCTTGTATGGAATTTAGGAATTTTAATTTTAATTTTTTAATTTCAATTATTTTTTTTTGTTTATTAAATGTTTGTGTAAAATTAGAAAATATTTCAACTGAAACTATTAGCAGTGTCATTTGTTATTAAAGATTATTTATCAAATACAAAATAGTCCGGTTTTTTGAAATTATGTTTTTTTTTTTTTTAATTCATTTTTTTGTTAGTTAAATGTTTGTGATAAATTAAAAATTTTACAACTGAAACTATTAGTAGCTAGTGTCATTTTTTATAGATTATTTATTAAACATAATATAGTCCAGTTTTTTGCAATTACGGTTTTTTAGTGCATTTTTTTCAAAATTAAATGTGCGGATTAAATTAGAATATATTTTAACTGAAACAATTAGCCGCAAGTGTCATTTGTTAATTATTGTTTATCAAATATAAAATAGACCTTTTTTATGTGCCAAAATACCCTTATAGACATTTTATCAGAATTTTTGCAGCTTACCAATCTAAAAACTCACCGCTCGTCCTGTTGTCTTATGCATTATCAAGCATGGGTTAGGGTATGATAATGATAATAAACACAAATAACGTAATAGCTTATTTGGTTGCAGAAATCTGTATTACCTTATTTCAACACAAAGATACTAAGGTAACTAAATTACGCAGAGCTGCGTTGGCAGCTTGTCTCGTTCGACAACAATAATTTTTTCCTTATATTTGGACACCGTCAAGAAGACTCGGGTGTTCAAACAGTCAGTAGGGTTGGAACGCCCAGTTGCATTCTACCGGCAACACTACTGACTAGTCCAACTCGTTAGCGTCCACGTCGTGAACCCTGGGCAATGGGATTACACTCATAGCGGTGTGATCACAGCAGATAACGAGAGGATGAAAGGCGAGTTTTTGGCGCCTCAAAACCAAAACCAACCAGCTAAGGGAAAGTAACCCCGACAGAAAAATCCACCAGAGAAGGCAACGGGAAACCACTCTGGTCATATTTTCCCAGGAATCACTACGGCGAGTACATCAATAAGCAGTCGTTCTGGTTGCGAAATATAAAAGAAGCGCAGGACAGATACACATACTTTCGCTGCAGTGATCGCCAACATCGGGGGGACCCGGAAAGGCACTAGAAGAAGAAGAAGAAGACTTGAGTCTCTAGATCTGTTCTGCGGTGTGTGACGGGCAAGCTGTAGCAACACTCTAAATATATAAATTGATGATGTAAATGAAACCGATGCATTTTTAATGATTTTTAAAAAATATTTAAAGAAAAGGTTCCGTACAGTTACCTCATTAATCACCCTCACCCCAAACCCTATACGCATAGCCTTCAGAACCGGAAGTATTGAAAACTTGCGATAACTTTAACTTGCTAAACTCAATATCTAATCTCGCTTTAAGGCAAAGATAAGCTCCAAAGCTCCCCTATGTTCATAGCTAAAGGTCGCACAAAGCATGTTTATTATTTTTGTAATTAATTACGTGTCATGTAATTCATAAAACAAAGGGGAAAAAAAGATTAATCACACCATATTTTCTATAAGCTTGGGAAACGTCCATAAAAAAAATATTGGCATTCTTTATAATTTTTTTTATATAACAATATATGTATTTTACTTTATAGATTATTTCGAAGTCTTAATTAAAAAATTCTAGCAAAATTCCATGATTCCCCTTTTCCTACTGGAGAGTGGCGAAATTAACGAATTTAAAGTGTTTTTTTATTTTTTGATAGATGCAGAAAACGGGGAAGTTTGAAAAAGAAATGACATGACTAAATTCTTTAATTGAAAAGTGTTTTGAATACGTCCAAATGTTTAAAAACAGGCTGGATTATCTCCCTAGGAAGTTATAAAGATCTCAATTTGTTACAACAGAGACGGAAAACACTGTTGAAACAGGAAAATAAAAGTCTAGGCATTTACAGGACAAATGATCTGTCATTGTCATTTGCCATTCTGCGTATGTTTTACATCAACATTTCATCAACTCTTTCATCTGTTCATAAGGTAAATGCCTGGACTTCCATATCTCTATCTCAAAAATGTTTTCCATCTTTGTTGAAACAAAAATAAAAATACTCAACCAAATTCAAAATAGCTTAAGATACTAATCTGACCTTCATAAAAATACATTTTTATTTATTATTATGCCTTTTTTAACTATCGAAGAAATTTTCATTTTTCGAACGGCCACATGTGTTTCCAAAAAAATTTTTTGTTGTAAATACCGTTATCAAACTGATTAATAATAAATATTTAAAATGTTCTGCGATAAATATTTTTTTAATTCTATCCTTACTAGGCTTTCGCAAAAATTCGTTACTATTATTTTCTGTATTATCTTTAAAGATAATGGATCGAAACCATAAAGTTAATATTTCGGATCGCAGTAACCCTCCCATATTTGGTGGATAAACGATATTTTCATATAAATTTTAACGACAGTTCTCGAACAAAAATACCATTCAAGTATCAAGAAATCATAAAAGTCGACTGTAAACTTACGGAGTAATATGAAAAATTTGATACATTCTATTGAAGCGTTTTTCGTTTGAGATAACTGAAGGCATCTGCGGCGTAAAATGGGGCTCTTTTCCTGAAAACTCGTGTTGATCTTCTGAATATTTTTGTAATCCTGGTATAAAATACAATGTACGTCATCTAATTGGTTTCAGTTATAATTGTATTTAAAACAATAATAAATTAAGACTCCTGTTAAAAATACGTACATGAAAATATGTAAACACTTCAGAAAACCCAGTAATCTTCTCAACATTTTATAGAATTAAGTAAAGGTTCATACAAAAGTTACAACTTATTTTATCAAATTTTACAGTTTTGAAAAAATCACCAGTTAATTTAACACTAAATACTTTTATTGCGTATTAAGTTTCACAGAGTATTTTAATTTTATACGAATCTTACATTCACGGAAAAACCGATATATTTGTATTTCACCGGTACCTAAGTCTTTTTATATAGGTAACGACTTTCTTTAAAAGGCACCTCATTTTGAACGTTTATCGCTCACTTTACACTGAAAATTGCTTTTCTCTCTAAATTTGCATAGAAATGGGAATTCTTTCATATGTAGGAAGTAATTATGCTAGAATGGGGAAATTTTACGGTAGAGATGAGACATAGTCATGCATCACTGGGATAAGATGAAACTCTAAGATTTTGTAAAAATTTCCCACTTTAGAGTCTTCTAACGAACATTGAAAAGAGATATGAATGTGCATGGCGTTGTTACGTTTTCTGACGGCACATACTAGCTTGAATCAAACATACCCAGAAAGTTAATTACCTTTTTTATTATAATAAAATAAAAAGAACAACTTTGTTTTAAACCACTAATTTTTATTTTTCACCGACCGGTTTCAAAGAAAACAAGCTTCTTTGTCAAGGTTTACGTAATTAATGAATTGATTCCTTTTTATATTATTTCTATCATGTTAACTAAACTCTACACGTGGACCCAATAAATCAAGTGGTTTTTTCTTACATGGGTGGTAATTTGATATCTTTATTTTCGAAGTAAGCCAGGAGAGGACTAAAAGAAATATTCTTAATTTGGTTATTAATTATTGTTTTCTTATTATGAACAATAATTTATAACCAAATTAACAATATTTCTTTTAGTCCTCTCCTGGCTTACTTCGAAAATAAAGATATCAAATTACCACCCATGTAAGAAAAAACCACTTGATTTATTGGGTCCACGTGTAGTATTTAATTAACATGATAGAAATAAAATAAAAAGGAATCAATTCATTAGTTACGTAAACCTTGGCAAAGAAGCTTGTTTTCTTTGAAACCGGTCGGTGAAAAATAAAAATTAGTGGTTAAAAACAAAGTTGTTCTATTTATTTTATTATAATGAATAACCACAAAGTTAGTGCTTCAAATATAAAATTATTTTATTTATTAAAAAAAAACAACAGTTGTTATATAAGAATATAAAATTTTCACAAATATAGTGAAAGAACATGTTACACAGTAAAAAAAATATATATTATATATAACAAAATAAAAAAGACCAGGAAGAGATGAAAAGATTGGAGGAGAGGAGGAGAGGGATTTTCCAATTTTGTTGACCAATTCAAATTTCATTACTGTTTTTTTTTTATTTTAATTAAATGTAAAATATAATTTTCAATCCTTTTTTATTTAAAGCAGTAGAAGAAAAATTTTAAAATTAAGAACATATTTATTTTTTCAATTTGTTATTTTATTTATTTATTTATTTATTCACACTCTTTATCAAAATACAATTCCATATTCACTTCTTATTTATTTCTTTCATTATTTCATTCAACATCATTCCCTTTACAGGATACTACGTTGGTACACCAATCAGAGGGTATCTTAATTAATTTTGTAACATAAAGGTAAGATAATCAGTCTTACGCTCCAGGTACCAACCGAGTACTATGAAATATTCTAGTGTAAAAACACCCTTTTAAATAAATATTTCGTATCAACCATCTCGAGAACCGAACCCGAGACCTCTGGTATGGTAGGCAAACCGCTGACCCCTTCACCATGAGACTGACCTCATCTAAAGCTACATACATTATATATATACTAATATTATTTACAATATGCTAGTATTCTCAATATAATTTTATTCTCTTTCATTATTTTAAAGCAGATTAGTCAATATTTTTAAGCATCTTCTCCATACACTGCGCAAATATCGCAAACAGCATTGGCAGCTTTATTACGTCAATTGAACGCAAATAGAAAGAGATGTCAAAAATGCTCACTTTTTTCTACCAGACATCCTATTTTGAAGACTTGTAATTTAAAAAGATAATGAATTTAACTTGAAAGTAATTACAATACCGTGTAAAACAGAAATTTGTCTTTTGAATGACGTATATCTTTTTTTTTTTTTTTACTGTTGGTGTTCATTTTTATATTTTGAAAAAAACGGACATTAATTATTGATTAATTTTTTTTTGAAACCAACACAGACATAGTTATAAACAATACATAAAGAATAACATTAAATAACAAGACCAATTACGGGTTTCATATACGAACAAAAATATAAAAATACAAAACGTACAGTTCGCCAGAGGTGAAAAAAGTGGGATGAGAAAATAGGGAAAGAAGAGAAGAAGAAGAAATAGAAAACAATGAAATAAAAATGTATATAAATATACACATACATCATACATGCATATACATGCATACATAAATTCATATAAATATATATATAAACATATATATATATATACATATATACATACACATACATACAAACATACACACACACATGAACATATACGTATACACAAATGCACATACATACGCGTACATATTTTATGATACAACTAATACATGAGCCATTCACACAAATAATAAATAAGGATAATGTCTTCATCTCGGTTGAGATATCCATCATAAAGTTATTTCCTTAGTCTCTTTGCGATATTGGTCTCCATTATGGGGTTTTTCATTATTATTTGAAAGCGGCGCAATTTTCAACGCTTATTGTTCTTCTTAGAAAGTTTCAAGATCATAAAATCCTAGAAGCAATAAGCAATATGAAAGGATTAGGCTTCAGTGCATCGTTATGTCTAGTCAATGTACTGATCAGGACTCAGCGATACAAAAGATAGAGATATTACATTTTCAAATACGAGAATAAAGCTTTTGTATTGTCAATATATGCGAGAAACGAAATCCATCTTTAATAAAGTAGGATCAAACTATGAAAAACCGCGAAAAAAGATCATTCTACGTAATACTAATAATAAATAATAGTAGTACATACACTTTTATTTGAAAAAAATCTTTATTTAAGACGGTACAAATTTAACTGCAAAAAAAATAAAACATGTTTTTTTTTAAATGTGGGTAGATTCAAAATATTATTTTATAATTTTTATAAATGTTTTGAGTCTATCCAAATTCTTGTAAATAACGACTGGATTCTATCCGTTAGGGAGCTGTCAATATGTATATACTAAAACTGTAGTAGCCGCTCGATTGTGGAATAATCTACTCACTAATGTTAGAGACGCCCCTTCTTTATTTACATTTAAGTCAAGATTGAAATGTCACTATCTAAATATTTAAATTGTTCCTTTATCCTTCTTCTTTCCTTCCCATCCCCTCTCCTCTCTTCATAGTGTAGTGTTAATTTTATTTATATTTATTTTTGTTAATATTTGCTTTTAATTTTTGTATAAAATTGTAAGATTCAATATGCCCATGTATTTATAATTTTCTCAAACTGAACGGTTTGGGTAGGAAGGAAGAAATTGCCTTAAGGCAATATGCCCGCCCTTATATGTATATATATTGTATATGTATATAAAGTATCAAATAAATAAATAAATAGCAAAGATGAAGAAAATTTTAGAGAAGGGAATATAAAAGTCTAGGCATTTACAATACTTATGACCTGTCACTGGCTGGTTTAAGTGGCCACTTTATACACTGTATTCTGCCCATATATGAGCATATAATTTCGTATTCCTTAATTTTTTTTCATCTGTTGATGTTTGTGAAGTAAAAAAGCTGAAACCTTTAATGATGCCGGAAAGATTCATCAGATTGCATTATTTCACCTACATACTAGGCAACGCCTGAAAATATTTTTTAATTTTCATCATACTTCTTGGACCCGGTAGATTTATGTTATTTTCAATATAAATTTATTAGAACAATAAGAATAAACATATTTGAGAAGGAAATATGGAAGTCTAGGCATTAACAAGGCTTAAGAACTGTAATGGCTAGTTTAAGTTCTCACTTTACACACTGCAACATTCACAATTCTGCCTATGTTTAAACATCAACATTTCCTAAACTCTTCAATCTGTTGATTTTCGTTAAGTATAATATCTGAAGTTTTTGTTGGTGTTGGCAAGATCCATCCGGCTGAATTATTTCACTTAGTAGACAACCCCAATGATGAATGTTACACAGTATGTAAAACGGCCACATAAAAAAGCTAATGACAGGTCATTCAACAACAACAACAAACCATCACACCGTTTCGCCGTAAGGGTAGGCAGAGATAATAAAACGTTACAAAACTTTATCTCTACATTCATACATCTTATCATGCACGCGCGCCGATTGTTCCGACTTTTGACAAGTCCATCTTCAAGTATTTGTTGGATTTGGTTATGCCATGTCTTTTTCGGTCTTCCTCTATTTCTGCATCCATATCAACATTCGTATTGTAAATGTTCTTAGCCGTTCTTTCGCTGTCCATTCGTTCTACATATCCAAACCAGCGCAAAGCTCCTTTCTTGATTTTGTCAATAATGCTTGTCTCAGCCTTACATAATGTACGGATCTCAACATTTGTGCATCTATTGTACATAGTTTTACCACATATTTGCCTGAGGGATCGCATTTCGACAGCATTTAGCCTACTTTCATCCCTGTTTTTCTAAGTCCATACATCGCTCCCATCCATCAGGGTCGGGACCAGGACTTCGTTGTGAACTGCTAATTTTGCCTCTTGTGACAAACATTTATTTGCCAAGGTTGATATAAGTGCACCGTTTACTCTGTTTCCGGCACTCACCCTCCTTTCAATATCTTTCTCAGTCATTCGATCATAAGCCCCGTTATTGCCTAAACGTCCATGTTCCCATCTCAAAATCTATTACCTCTCTGGTGCAATAATTTACATACTCATTAGTTTTTGAAAAATCACCATTGTAACGCTGTGTTGCCAATTCCATCAAATGTAAGTTATTTAATAGAAATAAGGAAATAAAGATCAAGAGACATCTTCTTCGTATAAGCCGCCCCAATACCGATTGGTCCCGTTCATTCATTACGTCATTGCGTCATTGCGTCATTGCGTCATTATGTCAGGCGTCACCGAAACCTAAGACCTCGCTCTAATGCGTGACGCCAATCCTCATTCGTCATTGTCACATTCAATGCTGTTCTAATCTCCACTTGACGTCAAAGTTCACCGCTCCCGGGACTTGAAGGAGATGCCTTTTTGAATCAACCAATTGACGACTCGTGCCAAAAGGAAACGTATCAATCTTGCGCTGAAGTAAGTGCATTAATATAATGTAGTATACAAATGAATTAAGTGATATAAATTAATATAAAGCTAATGCTCATGCGGATAAGACAAATGTTTTAAACAGAAAAATACTTAGTTTTAGAAATATAAGATTCAGAAGAATCTTGAGTGTGTAGTTGTGTTTGGACTATGAAGATTTAATAAATAAGAGGCGGACGTAGCAAACTCTGGAGACAGCCGTCATCAAGACCCTCCAGGTGCTTCCTGAGCGCCTTAACCACCCCTGCCTTTTTAAAGCATAAGTTTCTAAACGTTCTGGACGTCCGCTGATGTCTGTTCGTCAGCAGATAATGTCAGAATCACGGGACGTGAACCTGACTTGGGAGCATGCACAGAAGCTGGCGGCTGAGAGCGATTCCTGGAGGCTTTTTGTGGACCTTATAAGGAAGTATGCCTTGGTAAGAAAGCGGATATGAATTGATTATGATGATGATTTTAATAGATACGCAAAATATTTCTGAGATTGATTAGACACGATATTTTATGTTGATATGCCATGTATTTTTTAATGAGGTTTTTTTTCAAATTTTCCTACTGAAATTTGTATTACTGCGAAAATCGCTTTACTGAAATTGTATCAACTACCTTTGGTTTAAAATCTTCTCCTTATATTTCTTTTTCAATTTTTAAATATTACTTGCTGTACCTGTTATTCTTTCTTTTTTCTCTGCTGCATTGACATGTTTTTATACTTTTAAACTACTTTTAATTACTTGTAAAGTATATTTATTTATTTATTAACGGACATTGTCCATGTATACAATTTAGAGGGTTTAAATATTACAATAAAATAATAGTTTAAAACATTAATAAAAAAAAGAAAAAAAAGTAGCATTGAAGGGACATCGAGACAAGATCTGGACTATTTATTTAGTGCTCGTTTAAATCGTTGTAAACTTAAACCAAAAAAGTCCAGATCTCGTCTTGACAAGCTTATATGTATATGAAATCAATATATTGCTGCTCTTACTATGTATCATTAATTTTGAAGGTGTTTTTAAATTAAATTAAATTAATTTTCTTATTTAAAGATTCTTTAATGATTCTTATCATCGTTTCTTTGAATCCCTTAAAATATGTATGTGTTTATTTATGTTTTTCATTTTTAATTTTTTTTTTATTATTATTTTATTTTATTTTTACAGCTGAGCATGTTTTTCATTCTTTGTTTTAATTCTTAACTTTTAATTACTCTTACACATTTCTTCATTTTTAAAATTAACTTTAATTTTTATAATTCTTCTATTTATGTTTTTTTCCTTCTCTTTTTTTTACTTTAATTAATACCTTACATAAAATTACTTTATAATATGGAAACTTCACTGGTCCATTAGAATTAAGCCTAACTGTGTAAAATATAAAACTATGTAACTGTACTGTATGTTTCTTAAATAAAAGAAAATAAAAATATTGTTTGGTGATATTTTCATACGTCGTTAAAGTGTTATGCATATATTCATCCCAACTCAACACAGGACGTTCCATGGAGTTGGGATTTGTGTCTCAATAAATGTTACATAAGTATATTGTGAATAAAACAAATATATAACAGAGATGGAGATTTATGCTCATTGATTCAGTATTCAGATCCTGGGTTTTTTTTATATCGCAAGTAAATTGATGACGATTGAATGATACATATGATGTTATCAGTTAAATGGGGCTTTGAGAACATTAAACGTAATAATTCGATTATTTTTACATAGCTGAATTTATCCTTTTGACAGTAAATATTGAAAGAATACATTTTTATCTTTTGCAGTACTAAAATACAAGCTACAAAACTATAAATAAACATTAATATTAACAGTGAGTTAGATGACTAGTTTATATTTATCTTAGATAATGTATTTTTTAATAGACAAATTAAATAAAGTTCTATGTGGATTAGTTAAAATATAAACACATTTCGATAAAAATATTGGTGGAATTTTATTTTTATTGATTTAACTTTTTACACATAATGTTATTTGTACATTGGCGGGCGTATTGCCAAATGGCAATTTCTTCCAACCAACCAATAAAAGTATAAGTTCAATTTTTATAATTCAAGTTACTTATTTATATATTTATTATTTGACGAACTTATGCATTCTATTCTTATATATATATGTTTATACAATTTCTTATAATGGATACAGGCACTAATAAAATAAAATACAAATAAATCAAATTAAAGCTAGGGCAAAAAATGTAAACTTACTACCTCAAGACAAGATCTGGTCTATCTTAGTGAATTTTTAAAATTATAAAGACTTACAACAAAAAACTCTAGATCTTGTCTCGAGTTTACAATACGACACAATCGAGACATTGGTGCATGCAAGCCATAGTTTGTGCTGTACAGAACATATTCAATAGAAAAAAAAAATATTAAAAAGCTTAAGATATATAAAAATAGAAATAAACGTATTTGTTTATAAATTCACTTAAATCCAAACTATTACTCAATGGGAAAAAGGATAAAAGAGGGAAAAGGAAAGGAGGAGAGATTAAAGAAAGGACAAGGTGACTTATCTACGTCTAATGATTTTATTTTATGAGCAACTTCAGTACTTAAAAATAAACGTGCTACTACGAGGATGAACCGCCATACACATCTATCCTGATTTAAATACCTAGCTTTTTTCACGTTCATACATCTGGTCATATTTATAGCTTATGTTAGGTTTTTGATCTATCATTGTGCGTTTTGTAATATAAATAATATAAATGTACATAAATAAATTAAAAACATAAATATGTTGTGTTTAAAACTGTCTGAACATTTTGTTTATTATCTCTGTTTATTAGCTAGTCTTTTTTGTTTATTCTCAAATCTACAAATATTTTTTTAAAAGTATATTGTGAAGTGTCCTCAGCGCGGGTAACTCTAGTGAGGTCACATAGTTTGTAAGAGAAAAAATATGAACAAATAAATAAATAAAATAAATACATGCCTTTCGATTGTGTCTGATTTTGGCATGACCAGACTTGAGATTTTTTAATATCTGATAATGCCACGTTTTTTTTGGTCGTCCACGTCCAACGTTACCATTCATTCTAGCCATATACGAGTACATCTGTTTGACCATTATTTGTTCATCCAATCGTTCTACATGACCAAACCTTCTTTTATCTTATTAATTACACCCATTGCAATTTGCACTCTTGCTTGATTTCACTATCCGTAACCCTGTCATACATTGATTACCCATACATTCGTCTAAGTGACCGCATTACGAAAACATTCACTCTGTTTTCATTATTTCTCTACCAGTTCTATGTTTTAATTTCATACATGAGTGTTAGGACTAAAACTCCGTTGGGTTTTGCCAGTCTAACTAAAGTCAATCAATCTCAAACAAACGTATGTTAAAATTGATAAGTCGTTCCAATTGTAAATAAAAGAATATGCTTTATCTAAGATGGAACAGAATTACTTACTTTAATTAGATTATAACATAAAAAATATATTTAAAAATAAATTAAGGCTTATTCTTCTGGCTGTGATACGATCCCACTTGCTATTTAATGATGCTCACACTTACACACACCTGAACACTTACTCTCACATACACACAAACACACCTATACACTTACTCTCATACAAAATATAAACACACCCTTTTGTTGTACCACAATTTAATTTGTGTATTTTTTTTTTAAACTTCGCTGGTCTGTCTTTAAACCGTATCTTTTTTATGTTATTTTATCATTGTCGACTGTTTGTTTCTGTAAAATAAATAAATAATAATAAAAAAAAACGCTTTTAGCGACTGTAATATGTTTTTTTGTAATTTGTAATGAAAACGTAATTTTCTTGAAATATCTGAATATTGGAAAGATTACGAATCTTTAATTAAATAATTTTCACGATTTGTAGGGTAATTCTTCATGGCGCGCTTTTTTAAATATAAATAAAACCATCAAATAATTACAACTTTTAGTGCAAAAATAAAAAACTTACAAAGGTGGTCATGAGTATAGTTATGAGAAAAAGTTCCACGGATTTTCAATTAAATTCTTTCGAGCATTTGAAAATTGAGAACAAATGCAAATCTAAATTCTACTTATTATTTTACTATTATTTCCCATTTTTCCCCCATCTTGTCATCCATGCACGCCAATTATTCTGACCTGTGACATCTTCAAGTATTTGTTCGATTTGGTCATGGCATGTTTTCTCCTTTTTCCTCGTTATCTGCACCTATGAACATTTGCATCGACAATCTTTGTTGCATTTCCTTCGCCGTGTATTCGCTCAACATTCGAACCAACAAGAAACTTCATTCTTAATTTTGCCTATAATGCTTAGCTCAGCCTTTACATATTGAATTCATTTCATAACGGCAATACACATCTACAATTCAGAACACCATTTTTTATGTGAATCTTTTAAAAAAACGCATAAATTATACAGGAGTAAGATGCTTCAACACAGTACATATAATATTGAACTACATGAGGTTAGTGTATTAAATTCATTCTCAGCCGCTCACCTCCACGTGCTACTAAAGAAATGCATTCAGTAATAAATGTATCTGGAGCACTACCATAATGTATTAAATTGATTCCAACAAATGAAAACTTTTGGGAGTAGTAATCGAATGGAATTGATTTTTAATTTTACCCAATAACGTTCTGCTGATTTGAAAGCTACTCTGCAAGTTTGAATTTTTTTCAATGAGAATTAAAACTCTTGAACTGGAAAAAACATCGAATTAAATTGTATTTTGGGTACGCCATTTTAGATATACATATGAGTGGCAAAGAGCCAAACCAGCCTATACAACAAAATTTTTAAAAAAATATTAGTGGTAAAATTTGAGTCAAATTGTGTTCCTTTATAAGCCAGAAGTGCCTACACTTCAAAATTCTAAACAGTATTACTTCTGCTATCTATCGTTTTTTTGGCGTAGCAATTTTCATTAAAAAAATCTATGCCACATGTGCCTATCAAACAATAAAATGGCATCCGTTGAAATATCAGATGAATCGCTCCTCTCGGATTTTGGTGATGGCAGTGTTGAAGACAGGGATTATGTGCCAGATGCAGTTGATTTTGAATCGGAAGGTAAGTGTTTATTGATCACAATAACTAACAATAATTATTTTCTCCAAAAATTATTTTTTTATGTCCAAAAAAAAATCGTTTTTTTTTAAATATTGCGTAGGCATATTTGGCCTTAACGGTTTTAGTATGAATCTAAATGCATTTTTATTTGTTTAGATATTGAAAACTTGCATAATTCTACTGTGAATGCGGCAGCCTTGACTAAAATAAAATAATTTTTGGAGAAAATAATTATTTTTTTATGTCCAAAAAAATCGATTTTTTTTTAAAATTGCGTAGGCATATTTGGCTTTAACGGTTTTAGTATGAATCTAAATGCATTTTTATTTGTTTAGATATTGAAAACTTGCATAATTCTACTGTGAATGCGGCAGCCTTGACAACTTCTTTCCACAAACAATCTGAAGAGGTAACAGAAAACCCCAGAGGAAGAAATAAATAACCCAATATAAAAATATGGAAAAAAGAAATTTGTAAGCAAAAAAATGGAGGGAACATAATTAGAGCAAAGAAATGTATTGCAACAGGATCCTGCAATAGCGATTGCAAATTAAAGTGCAGCACAACAATTTCAATCGAGGAACAAAAAAAAATATTTGATAAGTATTACTCTTTGGATTGGTCATTAAAAATGCGTTTATAGTAGGTAAAGTTAGTACAAAACCGTAAAAAATAAAATATGCCAATCAAGCTTTATCTCGCAGGAACAAACCCAGAGTCTACCGCCTCCCTGATGAAAACGGAGATGATGAGATCGTATGCAAAACATGTTTTTAAAACACTATTGACATCAGCGATGGTAAAATAACACTCCCTCGAAAACGAAATATTGAAGATAATGTAGCTTTACCGGATAAAAGAAGCAGACACAAACCTCACAATAAAACTAGTTCCACAGATGATTCATTTGTAATGAACTTTATTAAGAAAATTCAAGCATACAAATCACACTACTCTAGATCACATTCTTCAAAAAAGTATTTGTCTCTATGCCTAAATATAAAGATTCTGCATGATCTGCTGCTGAAGAAAGAATTCAGTGAAAGGTGACAAGGTGGATTGGCTAAAAATAACTTAGATAAAATTATTGAAAAGTGAACCGAAAAAATTGTTTTATAAACATAACTATTCAGAGGACTCAGTTTTCAAAGAAGTTGATTTAAATAAAAAAAGTACGAGTGCGTCCCTCTAGTTCTTTCGTCAACCAAGACCTACTATATCCAGATGGAAAAACAATAAGTGTTGAAAAGAAAAAAGATTTGATATCTTTATTTGAATTCATCCCTCCAAGTTGTCATGCCTTCTACACAGGTTTAAAAACCAATAATGATGTTATTGATGATAGACTTGACATTTATGATCAAGATATCGAAGATTTACTAGTTTCATTTAAAATTTAGTAACAATTGTTATCAAAAAATGTTTTATTTTATTTCCATAACTGGATTTCTACTTTAGAGTAAGCCAAATGTGCCTATACTTGTGCCTATGCCACAAATATTTAATTGTTTTGTCATTTCTTTAAAGCCAAACATGTTTTTGATGTTCATCATCTTGCCATGGTAACAGACTTAATTTTTTTAACCTTAATTGTATTTGTTTAAGTGTGTATCTGTTCAATTAATAAAAATATTTAAAATCTAAAAAACACAACATTTAATTTATGATTAGCCATAAGCTGTTAGTCCCATTATCTAACTTCAACATATTTGTTGTATAGGCTCCTTTGGCTCTTTGCCACTCATATTACCTATGAACTAATTAAAGCTTTTAATGAAATGTATGTTTTGATTTATATCAAATATTGACGTGGAAATCCGAAAAAAAAAATTGTATTGGTCATTAATGTTGTTGAATGAGTTGGTTTAAATCATAAAAAAAGCAGTTCACGTCTGAACTTCGGGACGCTGACCTGATTTGGGAAGATACATGAGAATTGGGTGCAGACAAAAAGGCTTAGAAAGATAAACATTAAATAGAAATAGAAACATTTTAAAACACAAATTTTTAGGACATTTTCTATTTATTCTATTAAATTTTAATTTGAAAATTGAAATAAAATGGAATAGTTGAAGTAAAAAAAAAGATTAATAACTATTAAAAAGAGACCCAATAAGGTTGAAAAATAGTTTATTTTGATAATCAAGGTATTATTGTAAAATAAATAAATAAAATAAAAGTGGGTTTGTTATTCAAAGACAATTTTTCATCTTTAATTAGTGGAATGGATACTTTAAGCACTAGAATAATTTTCAGGCTGAAAAAGCTTTGGTTACCAATAGATTTTCTCTACTAAACCAAAAGCTTCCCGTAAGTCAATAAAGCTCCGCATTTCAACTAACTGTGACGGAAGCTTCTGTCCTCTAGGAATGAATAATTCAACCCCCTTTACTGTGACAGACAGACGAGTCCTATAGCGTTACTATTGAATTCCTCTCCCGAGCAATAAATTTGTCTAATCATTTTATTACGCCGAGCAAAAACTTTATTGTTTTACTACGCCTCTAAAATTTCATAAAATATTTTTCGGGAACTAATCAGTGTAAGCAAATAAAATTTTCGTTATTTTATAAACTTATAATACATAAATAACTTTCAATAAAAAAAACTTATTCCGACATTGAAGTTTTAAGACTGTTAGTAAAATTTGTTATTTGAAAAAAATCCATACAATGAAAAATTTCTGAGGCATGTATGTAATCATTTTAATTATTAATATAAATTTATTTATTTATTTATTTTTGTTTAAATTTTAGCACATATCTTATTACATCATAATTTTATCAAAACAAAAACACATGGACAGGAGAGCTTATGCTTATGCAACTAGAATATATTATTGTGAAATCAATGATGCTAAGTGAAATAGAGACGTAAAATAAAAATGGAAAGTTACATTGAGTTTTTTTTATTTTTTACAATAAACATAAGAGGTAAAACAGAGTATCCAAAAAATAATGGATAATTACAAAGCAATGAAATCCATATAAATAGTAAGAACAGTAATCAAAAAAAGCCCACAAAGGCATGGCCTGTTCGGGGGTATACAAGAAAATGTTAATGAATTTTTGCTCCTATAATAAACAAACAACTATCATATTTTTGTGTAACATAAGAAAGAGTAAATAAAATATTCTGTGAAAGATTAAATGGTATTTTTTTAATAGTAATTAAAAAAGGAAATAAAATATATTTAAAAAAAAACAAATATATTCCTTATTATTAGAGGGCAACAAGATATATCATAAAAAAATAGTTCATATCTTTAGTTTGAATCCAGAATAGTGCGTGTTCTTTAAAAGAAGGAAAATTTCGAAAGTTTGGAATCGATGAAATATTATCGGTAAAAAAGGAATTAAAATTTTTTGGGCCTATAAAATATGCATGTTTCTGTGCGAGCCTCGTTTTACAATGCGGTATTTATAACACACGATTCCTTCTTTGACTTGATCTATTTGAATTACTTGTAAATACATTTTGGTTTTTAAATGTATATTTTAAACATTGAAACCAATGTATTTGTCTTATGTCTAAAAGTTTAGCTTCTTAGAACAATTGGAAAGAGGGAAAAGTGCGATTTTTGCGAAGCATTTTTTTTTAAATACTTAAATAGATTTTAGTGGAAACTAAAAAAACATGAAATGAAAAGTAGATGTAGAGACAACAAATTAAAAGTAGATAATTAAATTAAGAACCCAAATTAAAGGTGTATCTGGAAAAGAAATCATTGAAATTTATATTTGTGACCCAGTTTATAAATAAATTATTAGAAGAAGAGAGGCTTAAATTATTGTTTTTTGTTGTGTTTTTAAAGTAGGAGTTATAATGCTTAGGGGCAAGGACATTTGCATGCCTCTGTTCAAGTAGTGATTTTCAAAATGTGATTTCCAACAATTGATTTCTTATTTGACTCTAGAGGTTTCAGTTTTGAGGAAACAAGTGCTGACAATGAACAACATATTTTTTACATTGGAGACAATATGTCCGTCTTACACTCAAAAGTTTCGCTTCTTGTAATACTCAGATGGAGAGGTATATTTTAAATGAAGCATGATTTTTATCATCAGTTATTGTATTTTTATCAAGGGGTTAAAATGCTTATTAAATGCTCCATCTCATTTGATGACTCTGTATGAAAATATTGATTGGACTAGTAAATCATAAACCGTTCTATTAATTTTGTCATCAACAATAGCATTTATACGCTTAAATATATAATTTAAGTATCACGGTATGTTTACATTTTTTTTCTAAATGGTTTGTCCATTTAAGTTTTTATCTACATACATGCATATTATATCATTTTAAATTTTTTTTTTTTTTATTGAAAAATAAATACTTAACTTCTTGTAAATTATCCAAGCCTACAAATTTTGGTGGTTGTTTTAAATAGTTGTAAATAACTCACTATTAGAAAATATGACTCAAGTTAGGGTAGAGTGAGGTTCGAACCTCGGACTTTTAATTCGTGAATCCGCAAAAATATCCACGAGACCACTATCCGACTCGAGTTCTTCTAATTTTAAAATTCTTCCTAAAATCTAAATTTATTGACTTTTTTACTATGTATGAAGATGAAATATTTTGTAATGTACAAATATACAAATAAATAAACTGATTAGAAAATTGAAAAATTATTTCAAAACGTGCAGTACTATTACTTGAAGAAAATATTAATTTCTAATTTTTCTATGTCTTTCGTCCGTCTGAAATTTTCAAAGGGGTAATCTCAAGCCTATGTTTCAAAAACACATAATAATGCGTATTTACTTTTATAATATTCAACAAACCGCATACTTAAGCGCGTTTTATTAAGCACGGTCTGTTTTACGACATGTAATTAACACTCTTTTCAAATCATTAAAACATTTTCTCGTCCCGAGCAGTAAACCTGAACCCAAAATTGAACCCGATTACGAAGGCCCGCTTAACCGCAAACCACCAATAAAAGTAAAGGCATTCATAGGACCTTATCCGACGGTTTGAGTTAGCAATATTTTTAACAATAGTGCCCGCGTCCGCTTAAGATTAATGGCGAGTTTTAGCGGTAAAATTTCTTACTTAACAAATGGCAGAAATGTTTTTAACACGTGGAAATGAGGACTCTACTCTAAATAACTTTGTTTTTACCTACACTTTAACCTAACCTTATTTTAATTACATTCATTTGTTTTATGTAAGTCGTAAATCAGAGAAAAGAACCAACTTCACATTCTACAAATTGACATTCACATCAAAACATATGGTGGACTGCAATGTAGTTCAAAAGCTCCACAACCACTTATTTGAGAGCCTTTAAACTTCAAATATAGAAGGTTTGTAAAAAAATAATAATTATATTTTTAATAAACAACATACTTTAATTTCTGACAATTATCGATCGTGTTTATTGACGATTATTGTTAATAAACAATGACGCAATTGAGTTCTTGGTTCGCAACAGTTCTTTCAAATATTACATAAAAAATACAACGGTGCAAAGTACAAAGGTGGAGATAAACAATAAAATAAATATCTCAAGTCCAGTAGAAATTATTTAAAGAGCATAAAACAATAATTCACGATATACGACACTTTTGAAAGAAATGCACATCATACAAGGCAGTGAATCAACAACTTTTGAAATTATCAATCGGTATGTAGAAATAAACAATAAATGGGTTCTTAGTAAGGCATTCGTTTAACCTGTCAAATTTTTTAATGCTTTACAAAACATATTATTTAAAAAACGAAATATTGATAAATTTCGCTTGGTATGAAAAGAGTGTTACAACTCACGTTTAAGGCTATGGAATAAGTTGTTTTAAACATTAAAAAAAAGAAACGTTAATTTTGTATTGCTAAAAACATAAACAATCGTAAGCGCGTAAGTAATTGTTAATATAATTACAATTTAGGCCATGACTCAAGTTTAAAATATTTTTTAATGTTAAAATGCATTTTCTGGAAAATGTTGTTATTTGCACTTGCGTCATTGTTTTTTCGCAGGTGCGACATGTTTACAAAGAATATTTATGAAACATTAATATTATTGGAAAAAATATATACATACAAAAACCAATCATTATTTTATGCTTGGCGATTTTTAACTCTCTCTTCCCGGTGATGTGTAGCAAGTACACATTGCATCTAATAACTTTAATATCTCCATAAATATAATAAATGATGGGTTGAGATTTTCGGTATTCCTTTGTTATACATTTACGTATCTTTTATTTATTTTTTTCATTTAATAATTAATGCTTATTGGGAACATAAAAAGCGTTTTATAAAAAATTGCAGATATCACCAATACGATAGAAAGTTTAACGATTTGTCGCATGTTGCGTTCGTAGTAAAAGAATTATCCTAATATTTCATTGTCTCGCACACTCTTTACGTCTCACTCTCGATAATACGGGTATATTTGGAAGCAAGAGAGACAATTTATGCGTCACATGCGCAAACAGCAAAGTTTCTTGTACTTCTTCCAGACGCCCGTTAGCTGCGCCTGCGTTAGTATCTTCCCGGCTTTCGGTGGTTCTTTTGCGCGCATTGAGCGCATGAATTAATATGTTTTTCATGTTTTTAGCTATCAAATAAGAAAATACCATCATTTTGACTACAACTATAAATAATTTAAGCAATTGTCGACGAATATTACACTTTTACGATTTGAAATCTCTCATTTTTTTTTATGTGTACTGACTACACAGCACCGTAACGCGCAAATTTTTTTAGAACAGTAAGGGAAAGGTTAAATAGACAACCCGGTCTATTGAAGTTCATTTCCTCATTTTGCCAAGAATAGATTAGTTATTTTGTTTTGTAATTGGGCAATGATAAATTAAATACATCAGTTACATATAGTTATGGCAATAAAAGGTATCAATGATAGCAGGACACCAAATGAACGTAGTTATACAGAAAGCAGCCAGTCCACAATTTTGAAAAAATGAGATATTGGTGTTACTGGGTGCAGTAAGGTCAATTCTGTTAAAAACAGCCAGGCCATTTTCATACAAAAAACTGTAATAATCATATTTTGAAAATAGTGCCGATCACAAAAACGGCATTTCTCAATTTGCAGAAAACACCCACAGCACTAGAAAAGTATTACGGTACTTGAAAAATATTAAAACTGGTAAATACGTTATTAGATTTTTGTGTATTTTATTTATAAAAAACTTATGTTTTCATTGTTTATCATTTGTCAAAGTCAAAAATATTCCAACTGTTAAGTATATTTGATTATTCACTATTTTCACAAATGTGCTACTATCTCAATTTCACTTTTCCATGGCTGGCTGCTTTCTATATAACTACGTTCAAATTCCAAACACTCTTCAAGTGGATCGAAAGGTCTTTTGACAAATGATAACAGTCCACATTTCGCTGGCGAGATATGCGTGGTTTCCTCGTCATAAGAGCAAATGTGGAAAAGCTTCTAAAACATCCTACCCGATCCTTGTTTATTTCCTATACAGATAACAAATTTATAAAGGTTTTTTTATTATTTAAAAAAAAAAAACAAATTTATAACTATCTATATGAAGTAAACCTTGTACATTATAAGCGAGGTAAAAAATAATGCAACTCTCATATTTAAAAAAAATATATTTAAATACGTTAGAACATGAGGCATATTCATACCCGATATTTTGAATTCTATTGGTGGGTGTTATTGAGATGATAAAAAGCCATGAAAATGATATTATTTCTTCTTCGAAAATCGTACAGTATGATGGATAGCTGTATTAAGCGTTAAGTCTCTCTTCGTTTGTAATTTCTAAATAACGTCACCTAAAGCCGCGGAAAGTATCGGGTGTCTCGTAAAATCAACACTATAAATCAGCGTTGACAACAGCCGCCTTTATGTAAAGCTCCGCCTACAAATTTCTCGACTCGCTGGCTTATTCAAAGTACTCAAAAAGTAACCGAAGTTTATTCAAAAGTGCCTCTCCACTCTCCACTCAAAATTATTCCTTAAACACAACACCGCACTTTGTTTCTCAAAATACCAAAATAGAAATAATTTTACAACAACATACGATTAAAGTTACAAAATCAAAGATTTATTTAAAAAATACGTAAGTAATTTAAAATTCGTGAAAAATTGACGATCTATAAAAAAGTCCAAATCAATCAATAAATAAGTAATGACGTATATTTTCATATAAATTATCCCCCCCCCCTCTAACGGACATCTTAAGACTAGTAAATTTTATCATCATGATCGCCATTTCCCTATCCGCACCCAGTAAAGCACAGGTCACTGAATTGATCCTACAATTAAACATATTTATGCAGAAAGCAGCCAGCCATAGAAAAGTGAAACTGAGATAATAGCACTTTTGTGAAAAGAGTGAATAATCAAATTTACCCAACATTTGGAATGTTTTTGACTTTAACAAATGATAAACAATGAAAACATTAGTTATTTTTTATATGACTAACAAGAATCTAATTATGTATTTGACCAGTTTTAATGATTTTTAAAGAACTTTAAGATTTTTATAGTGCTGTGGGTGTTTTCTGCAAATTGAAAAATGCCGTTTTTGTTATCGATACCATTTTCAGAAGGTGATTAGTACAGTTTTTGCCATGAAAGCGGTCTGACTGTTTTTAGCAGAACATACTCGTAGAATTGACCTTACTTCACCCGATAACATCAATATCTCATTGTTTCAAAATTGTGGACTGGATGCTTTCTGCATAACTACGTTCAATTGTAGAGTATTTTTTGAAAAAAATATTTGTGTTTTTTTATTATTTTTTTTATTTTGGAATGTCAACAATACGAAAAAACATAAAATTAAACCAGATAAACAGATATCCACGAACAGGTAGGTAAAAAATAAGAACTCGTGTGTATGTGAGAGAGAGAGGATAAGGGTGGGTCTGTGTGTTTGTATGAGGTTATGTATTAGGGTGTGAAAGTGAGGGAGAGGGTGTGTGTATATGTGAATAAGTATTCGGTCTTGAAAGATTAGGTTGCATAATTTAGTTTGATACACATTTTAAAATTTCAAAATTCAAACATTGTATGAATAATTGTTAAATAGAGTAGAGTACGTAAACGAACATAAACAATGTGAAATACATATACAGTCTATTGTTAATTTTTCTTACAATGATGGTAAGTCGATTAGTCTTACACTTCAGGTGCCCATCTGGAAAACTATGAAACATTGCAGTTCAAAAAACATTTCAAATCCGTATTTCACGTCCACCCTGCAGGAATCGAACCTAAGACATAGTAAGCGAACGCACCAACCACTACACTGCTAAATGAACTTATTTTTACATGATTTCCTTTTTCAGGACTTTTGCTCGAGAGCAGCCATCGAGTCGAAAGCAGTCGTTCACGATTTAACATTATACAGCGTTAAACACATTTATACAAAACTCCATATTATTTCAAGTACGTTAAAAATATTTAAATACGATACTTCAATACAAGTATTTAACTAATTGAAAAATGTAAGTATTTTATTTTATATTTTCCTATAGTAGTTGATTAAATCAACAAATTGAAAAAATGTAAGAAGGGGCATTTTTGTTTCTTTTTATATTTTTTTGTACACTTACCAAACACACGAGCCTGACTCTTTTTTAACAAGTTCAACCAGATTTGTTCTATTTTTTGTTTGTATTGTTATCATGTTAAATGGAGGTTAACTAATAAAAAAACTAGACAAATATTTGCTTAAACATGCACAAAACCAATTAGGAACTTAAATGAGCCAATTACGGCAGTGTTTTTTTTTTTTTTAAAATGCTAAGAAAAAGAGGCAACAACCACAAAACGAGGCGAACTTATCTCAACTCGATTTTCTTATTCAGAATTTTGACCTAAGAGCAGCCATCGAGTTGAAAATATTTGTCAAGGGTTATGGTTATATTTAACAAAGGCATCTTAGTTCTTCATCCGCCTGGACAGGGAGAGAAAATTAAAATATTGAGTTGCCTCCATTATATATATAATGTAATAAAAAAAAAAGCAATATTAATAAAATCTATTGTGCTTTATTTTCATTTTATCAAAATTCCAATAAATGTAGAAATTTGTTAAATTACCAATCGCAATTCACTAGTTTTAATCAGAAACCGGGAAACATTGTATGACCATAAAATGAAATTCCTCGATAATTTGTTAACAAAAGTGATGTTCAAAAAGGGAAATCATTGAAAATTTTATCTGTGTAAGTATAAGGTTAAAAAAATTATGGCAAAAAATGTGTATAAATTTTTCGTAAATAAAATAAGATCAGATTTTAGAAATTGAAATTGATTTTTTATAAAAGTAAAACATTTGAATCCTCATGATTTTATGTTTGTCCAAAGCACTATTTATTCAGATCACACATCACTCCCTTTCCAATCTTAATAGTGCGTTGGGTACTAAAATATTTCACCGCAGCGTATCTTGATAACTTTTGTTAAATAAAGTTAAAATAAGCAGTTAAGACTGATCAGGAGCTAGTCCAGGAGCTATGAAATATTATTGTGTAAAACCACTTTCAATTATAAATCATTATTTCAAATCGACCATGCCGGAAATTCAACCCGAGACGTCTTGCATGGTAGAAAAATGCGCTCACTATTAGGCCGAGACGAGGATAAACTTTTTATTACTTTTCATTATTCAATGAATTAATCTGATAATTTAGAAGTGTGATGGCAGAAAAGTATTTTCTTTTCTTTATTAAAATTTTTCATTGATAAAACCCTTACGGGTTATTTACATTTAACAAAATATTTTTACTTTTAAAATTCACATTCTACTGTTATTAATAATATTTTTAACATTTTTCGTAAAGGTTGTCTGAGTCTTTTGTTTAATTTTGTCTGGTAGTTTATTGTATAATTTCAGTCCATGGTTTATTTTTGGTTATTTGTTTCGATTGTCTTTTTCTTGTTTTAAAAGATTGTGTATTATATTTTTCTGATATTCTCGTATTGTGTTCATGTTTACTACAGTTTTTTTCAAGTTTTAATTCTTCGTCTACAATTACATCTAATTCATAAACTAATTTATGAATAAATTTTAAGGATTCTAGTTTAAAAAGTTCAGTTAAATTTAATTGTTTAGTTTGTTTGAAAAGTTCTTTAGTTGCTGTTAGATAGGTTAGGTCATATGGTAACTTTAGTATTTTATTTTGCTGTCTTTGTAGTCTGTTTATGTCATTTTGATTTCCTGTTCCCCATAGTGGTTGCATATAACATATTTTAGTTTTTACATAGGCTTTTTATATTTTTTTTCCTTCTTTGGAACATAGTTTTTGATTTAAAAAAAAGACTCGATAATGTCTCCACTTTGCTAATTAAATTGTTGATATGAATTCTCCATGTCAATTGTCTGTCGTTTTTTCCTAAGCAATCGTTTTTAAAGAAACACGCCAAAATGTGACAATCTTTCATACTCCATGCTTATAGAGATGCCCCTATTGCATTGAACAATAGTGTTCCAAATTTCTGGTTTTGCTTTTGGTTTAATAATAAATGTGTAACGGACGGTTTCGGTTTGCTCTTGCAACTATCGGCTTGAGTATCTATGGCCGTTTTATTGCTGTAAACTGTAGCTAACTTCGTGATTGAAAATTCCGTATGGGCGACTCTATGAGCGGGCGGCGTTTTATTACAGGTACTGTAGAAAATGACAGACATTATTTTGCCCTTCCACTACTGAATACATTATTATGTACTTTTTTATATTAAAAACAATACGGTAATAACTTATACGTTTTAAGTACTATATTGGGATTGTTTCCCAATAAAAGTATGTTATTTTTTTTTACGTACGTATGTTATTAGAAGTTTGGTCGCATTTTCATTTGAAAATACTCAACTTTAATAAAATTGTGCAAATAACATGTTGCGCAATTGTTTCATTCTATTTGCTCACAAAGTGTCACTAACAAATAACATCAACTGCACAAACATGACTGTAAAATTCAATGTAGAAAGATAATAACAATAACAATAGCAAAAGCAATAACAGTAACCCTGTGACGTAATAACAGTAAATGAATTTTATATCAGGTGTTTCCCGCGGAAATGTAAGAACTGTGGTTTGATTTCCGAATTGAAATAAATTGAAAATTTATTGCGACAGAGAGAGAAAATATTTTTTAAAATTAAATAACAGAAGTGTAGACATTTCATCATCATCATTATTCCCATTTTCGCACCTAGTGGTGCATAGGGCACTGTATTGGTACACCAATCACAGCATATCTTGATTTTTTGTCACGTGAAGGTAAGATGATCAGTCTTACGCTTCAGGTACCAGTCCAGGGACTATGAAATATTCTAGTGTAAAAACACTCTTTTAAACAAATATTTCAAATCAAACATGTCGGGAATCGAACCCGACACCTCTTGCTTGGTAGGCAAAGGCACTGACCATTACACCACGAGGCCGACTATTAGTATACATTTACAGGGCTTATACGCTTTCATTGGCTTCTTTAAGTAGTCTCTTAAAAGACTGTGTAGCATTTACCATGTTACCTATAAATAAATAATAATAAATTTTGTCAATTTTTATAGCGCCGTTTTCGTGAATAATCACTTCAAGGACGCTGTACATTATACTTAATTCTATCAGCTTACTCTTAATTACTATTCACTAACGCACTAATTTTATAAATTACCCATACACATATGTATTATGTTTGTATTCCTTTTAAGCAGTAGCACTTTTCAAATCAGGAAACGATTTCACAAATAAATAAGTTTTTAATTTTTTTCTAAAAAGCGATTCTGTTGCACAATTTCTTAGTTCTGAAGGTAAGGCATTCCACATCAAAAGTCCGGCTATTGCAAAAGCTCTATCACCAAATTTGGAACTGTGGTTGCGTAATTGGGGTAGTATCACCTTCCCTACAGCAGAACAGGAGGCTGAGCGGAGAGTGAGGCGCCTATCTGCCAACTCATCCGGAATGCAGAGTTCCTTAAGGTATTGAGGAGCCGTGTTATGCATTGTTTTATACATTAACCAACACAGCTTACACTCAACCCTTTCAGGAAAACGTAGCCAGTGCAGATTTTGAAGCGACTGTGTAATATAATCGTACTTTGATACACCAAAGATCAGCCTAGCAGCTGCATTCAGAATCGACTGCAATCGTTCCATTTTATATTTAGGGAGGCCAGAATATATTCCATTGCAGTAATCGACTCGTGATATCACAAATGCGTTCACTAAGAGACTGGCCGCGTCATTAGGTAGATGTTTTCGAATACACGTAATTTGCCTTAGCTGGTAAAAACATGCGCTGACTGTCTTGCTGATTTGTTTTTCAAGCGAAAGTTCAGCGTCAATATGAACGCCTAAAAGCTTGACATTAGAAATAATAGAAGGTCCAGTGTTTAAAGAGGAATATGTTAACATATGTTGCCTTCTTGGTGCTGCAACTCAAAGGTTTTCTGTCTTTGGTGGATTAAGGATAAGTCGATTTTCAGCCATCCAGTCACCTATTTTACCTATACACTGAGTAATGGCTAATTGTAAATTGTCTTTATTCATTTTTCTTGTCCTGGCTTTAATTTTATTCAGTTTTTTTTAATGTTATTAGTACCTGTATTTATTTTAAGAAATTGTATTTACTATCGTTAGAATGGACTGCATAAGTCCGTAAAAAAAATATATATATATATTTATTACAACGGGATAGGTCAACAAAATAATATGCACATATAATCAAAATGAGTTTTCAACAATGTTTGTAGACAGGTTTCCTCCCTAGGGAGTTATTTAGATCTAAATTTGTTGCAACAGAGAGGGAAAACATTTTTGAATGAGGAATATGGAAATCTAGACATTTAAAAGGCTTATGATCACTCATTGAATGATTAAAGTGGCCAATTTAATCTTTGTGTAACATTCATCATTCTGCATATCTTTAAATATCCTCATTTCCTCAACTCTTACATCTGTTGACTGTTTTAACCTTTATAATGTGAGTGAGATTCATCCGGCTGAATAATTTCACCCTTTTATTTTTCCACATTATTATTTTTTCCCCTATTTGCACTTATTGGTCATAAGCTTTTACGCTTTAGTACTAACCCAGTTAATAAATACAATATTGCAGTGTCTCTGTGTAATTTATTTTCTGTAAATATTTCTTGGCGCACTTAAGGTTAACAATTAAAACGGGTATTTTATGCAAGGTAGAGAATTGCACCGACTTACCACCAATATTTAAATCGAAAGACTAATTAATGAATCTTTTGGCAATAAGTAGGCACTGGAGTGAATTTTACCGAAATGTGAACAATTCTTAATAATAACCAAAAACATAAATCCATTAATAAATTATTAAATAACTACCCTCAATTCCATTGAATGACAGAAAAAAAATTCTGACGAAACGGATGTTGTCCGTAATTGGAAATGTTGTTCCTGAAATCACTGACATAAATTCCAGGAAATTGAGTTTGTTTCCGGTTACAATGACTTCCGGCAGTTGAATCCATTCAAGCATTATTTCATATCAATTTAAAGATACGATATTGTTATTTAATATAGTTTTATTTATTGCCAAGCGTTTTTTGAAATACATTTAAAACATATGTTTTGTTGATATATTTTTTTAATTTGTCATTTCATAAGAAACTTTACGGTTTATATTTGTGCATCATTAGGTAAGTTTGTTAATTTCCATCAGATTTTTTTGTTCTTTTTAAATTTTTGTGTGGTTCATTTGTTCATTGTTTTGATGTTGTGAGGTTAATTATTGGACATTTTTAGTCCATTGTTGATAAGTCGGGATTGACCTGATCTTGTTTTAGCTCTTTGTATGTTGTAGTGTTATGATCTTCTCATGTTGTGATTTTGTAAGTCTGTTACTCTTATCAGCGAGATGTCTTTGTCTTTAAACTTGAGTTTACTGTCCTTGTGTTAAATTTGATATTATCTGATTTCATAAGCCACTCATGTCAGCCTTGTAGTTGAATGATTTTTTTTTTTCTTTTTTTTTTTTTTTTAATTTTTTATTTATTAAATCATACAAATTTTTTTTGTACTCCCAGGAGTTACAACAAACTCATTTTGGGACAAAAAAATATTTACACAGGTATGTTAACAACAATAATATAGCAACAAATAGTAATAAAGTAACAAGTAATAATATGTACATAAAAACTGAAATAATATTTTATTTTATTTGTATTTTATTCAGTTATTTAGAACATCACAGAAAAAAAAACCCAATTCATTTTAAATACATAAAAAAATCACAAATGAGAATAGATAGTTATTTTAGTATGAATGAGAAAAGAAAAATAATAAATTAGAAAGTGCTTTCCTAAAGGAACACCCACTGTCATGAAATATGTTAACATCCGAGGTGATACAATTAAGTAGCAAAATTTCTCTACCAACCGGCATATCCATTAGTATAACCAAACAATCGACGCTCACTTTGTCGAAGATAGTTATCCGGTACAAACAGACCTACATCCATCAAAATTTCTGAGTGTTGTATGCTACCTCGCCTGGAAGAAGTGAACACCCAAATGAACGTCTCTCCTCCTCCATAATGACTGATAGCCTAACACTCCCAGTAAAATTTAGTTGGGAAGAGCCAAGGATAACATCCACACTCTTTTAAAAAAGAGAGTCGAGTTTTAGTAAAGAGTATCGAGTCTCATGTTGAGACTAAATAATAGAACTAAACTCCAAACGACTTCTTACCAAGGAATTATACAATGTCCTCATAACCCGAGTGTTAGAAAAGATCTTGGTATTTCTACAGTGCGATGGCTTTCTACGCAAGAGGTCTTGGGTTTGATTTCAGACACAGTTGTTTTGGAATATTTATTTAGAAACTTGTTTTTACACTTGAATATTTCATCATACCTAGACTACTCCCAAAGCGTTTATTAAATGTATAAAATAAATTATAAATCTTCCCTACGCTTATAGTACCAATACAGCGTCAATATGCATCTTTAGTTATGAAAAGGTAAGAACTATGATGGTAATTCATAGATTTTATTTGAATTAATATTTACGGACTTATTCAGTCCATTCAACAATAGCAAACACATTTCCTCATAATACATAAAGGTATTATTGAAATTTTTCAACTAAAGAAAATTAAAGCTGGGACAAAAAATTAAATAGTTATTACGAAACAATATCTGGTCTATCTTAGTGATTGTTTAAATCTAGAAAGACTTTCACCAAAAAAAACAGTTAGAGTTTTATAAATAAATTATATATTATTACATGTCATTTAATGTCTCGTCTGGTTAGTTATATCAAATTGTCTCCAGTATAATTAAGTATTCATGCAAGTCATTGTAGTGTTTGAGTCATTTGTATTGTATATTTGACTGTCCTGTCTTTGTCGTAACTTTTTTAACGGGTCAGTGTTGTTGTTGTCTGGTAGTATATTTAGGTATGTCAGTATTTTTGGTTACTGTTATCTCATCATCTTGTACGTTTCCCAGTGCAAAGTTGTGTACATTTTTTACTGTCTTAATATCGCGGTTAACGAAAAATAAAATTTTAATCAACAAAAAAATTTTCATCATCATTCTTTTTTCACACCTCATGGTGCATAGGACACTGCATTCTTACAACAATCGCTTCTTTAATGCAAAATACTCATAAATTTTTCTTTCAACGGAAATGAATAAAGTCTTGGAAAAAGAAATACCGAGACTTTATAAGGCTTATTTACTTATTTTAATACTTGACATAAGCATTTAAGCAGTTTATGTACATGAAATTTGTTATTTTTATTTATTTTTATTTTTATATGTATTATATTCACATAGTCTAAAATAACATTTCATCGTCTTTCCCTTCCCGCACCTAATGGTGCATAGAACTTTGATACAACAATCGTAGCGTATCTTGATCGTTTTGTTACATGAAGGTAAGATGATCAGTATTTTGCTTCAGGCACCAGTCAAGGGACTATGAAATATTAATGTGGAAAATACTATTTTAAATAAATATTTTGTGGCAACTATCTCGAGAATCGAACCCGAAACCTCTTTCATGGTAGGCAAACGCGCTGAACACTACACCGCGAGACCGATGAGTATGAGCAAAACTGATAGAAAAACATTAGGTCATGTAAATGATTTTGGGTGTGTAAAGAATGAGCTTTTACCGCATTTTTTACCTGAAAAAATACTTCATTATTCATTATCCATGTTCACTCCTTAGTTAGTGTGCACAAACAACCCATTGGTCTCTCAGATTTTTATAAGCTTTCTAAAATAATATAATCCGAAAGTGTTGCGGACCCACTAATCAGAAGTTCGAAGCTTGAACCCCACTCTAGCACAACTTGATTGCGATTTTATGGTACTTTGTTTTTTTTTTTTTCATTCAAAATTAAATATTTATGAACTTATTAAGGCTTTTTAGGCTATGCCCGTGTCAAGCCACAATAAATAACAATGAAAATACATCGTAAAATTAAATAGATAAAATTATCGTGACATAAAATAACAATCTAGAAAAAAAAGGTAAATGTAATAAATAATCAAATTCCAAAGATAATCAGAAATAATTTTTAAAATATAAATTATACAAATTAAGAATCACACATAATCAAATATACAAAAAAGTTGTATCAATAAAATCAACAATATAATAGTAAAATATAGTAGTTTAAAAAAAAAAAAACAATTTAAGAGAATCATTTAAATCAAGAGAAAAAGAATATATAAACATAAAAGCATACTTGAAATGATAATTGAGATATATATTCTAGAAACTCACTCAATACTATAGTAAGAAATATAAGAAATAGGAGCAATAAATCATATGCCAAATAATAGTACGTACTAAATTAAATTAAACAAAAATACATAATGAAAAAAATATCAATATATAAAAAAAGCAAATAAAAGTAAAAAGTATGGAAGAAAAGCAGATTTGTAAATTTTTGCTAATATCGAACTTTAAAAAAATTGAATTGACATCTCGTTGAAACTGACCTCAAAATAGAAATATGTAGGTATTATAGGAAGGCAAATATTAAAAATAGAAAACATACACCATCTACAATCATCTCCATAAAATCTCCAAAAAAAAATCACATTTTAAAAACATATTTAATATGTATGTGTAAAAAAATATAAATAAACATACATATATAAACAAACACAAATATGTGTTTGTCATTGTTGAATGGAATGAATAAGTCCTTAAATAAATATAATAATACAAAACGCAGTTGATCAATTTTTGTTACCGTTACTTCAGTAAAATGTTAAAGCATTGTTATAAACCAATATATTTCGTAGGTTTGCTCTTTACGAGTTGTTTAAATTTCAAAAACTTCTTTGTGTAATTTTTCAATTCTTTCATTCCACGTAGATTCCATACAAAATTTTGTAGGTTTGTATGGCAGTGGATACTTAAAATCTTCCATAACAATACCATTACTTATCCCAAGAGAGCATCCTTAATAACTTCCAGTCGGAAGCTTCCGGAAGTATTTTTAAATTAAGAATTTCCAATTATCCGACCGTAAATTTTCCAAATTCCGTTCAGCCTTCGTAAAACATTTTTCGATAATCGAATCTCGTAGAGAAAACCCAGTTTAAAGATGTTTCTGAATCGGAAAAGAAGTCTTCAAAAGTACTCGCATCATCATCAAATCCCTGTCCGTACTCGATGGTGCATAGGGCACTACATTAGAACATTAAATGCAGCGTTTATCGATCATCTGTTACACAAAGGAAAAGTAATCAGTCTCAACGATAAGCTTCTAGCGCCAGTCCAAGATCAGTGAAATAGGAACTGCAGTGGAAAATCACCTTTAAAATCAAATGTTTCATCTCAATCTTAACGTAAATCGAGCTCGGGACCTCAAGCATGCTAGGCAAACGTGCTCGCTACCACGTTAAGATGCGGACGTTTTCCTACACGATTTTTTCTCAGATATTTTACCTGGGAGTTTTTTTAGTGAATTTAACACTCGTCCAGAATTCTTTTTTTTTTTAATAAAAGGAAACATTAGCGTTCTTGTTATTCACACAAACATTTCGATTTAAAAACAAAACATCCATAATACAAAATTAACTTTTACTGTGTTATGACAATATATTGTTTGCGGTCTAGCAACATTTCGCAGCCACTTCACTAAAATCCTTTCCAGATTTGGTGTAAAAAAGTCCATTCGAAGATTACAAATAATAGGTTAGGTTTAATTGTTGTTTATAAATCTTGGGTAAAAAGAAATTAATGTTTTAAAAAAATATAAATATATTCAGCTAAATATGTTAGTACTATAAAATTTTGTAAAATTCAGATTTGCCGTTTATTTTTTTATAAAATGAAATAAATACAATTTCATCATTTAAAAAAATAAGAGAGACATATCAAGTCTTTTATCAATTAATTTTTTCAGAAGGCACTGTTGGCTAGTTCAATTCTTATTTCCATTTAAATACTTTAAAAATGTTAAATGTAAGCAAACAATATTTCAAACATATTTTTAGACATGAAACTTACTTTTGCTCATTGTTATTCTCTTCTTAGAAATAACTTTTTAATTAATTTGCGTATCTCGATTAAATCGTATTACACATTCTTGAAGATAAAATCAAATTAATTCTGATTTCAAAGGATTCAAAACTTCCTTTTATTGCTGCAACTCGAAAAATGACTGTTGTAAAATCGTTAATATTTTTTTATTTGAAATTTAAAAAAAATATGATAAGGAAGTTCAAAGCTAAATATGTTACATGAATGTTTTCTTACAAGGGGTAAAACTTAGATCATTGAATCAGCATTTGCTTTTTATGCATTGACTTTTAACTTATATTTACAGTTTGCATCATGTGTTTGGTAAAACAGCCTGTAAAATAATAAAGACTACAACTATCAAGTAAATTGATAAATATATATTTTATACACATTTAAGGGCAAGTATATTTCATTGAGGCAATTTCTTCCAACCTACCCAAACCGTTCAATTCGATAAAATAAATAAAAGGTATATGGACGCACTCTAGGGATATTAAAATATAACCTTATCGTTTTATTAGATAATTAAACAAAAAATAATTAAAAACCTCCACTGTTCTATTTAGTGCGAAGGAGGGGTAGGAAAGAAAGTAGATGAAAGAAAAATTAAGATTTCAGGATAGTGGATTATTTCACAATCGGGCAGCTACTACTGTGAAAATCAACAATATCAAAACACATCAATTGGATTCTCACCGGGAATGGAACCCGGAGCCTTTCGTACATGAGTCACGTGTCTCAGCCATTACCCCACGGAGGCCGCCGCATAATGATGTATGGTTAGGATATTAAATATAATTGGGTAGTTTTACGCAAAATAAATACGTAATTATATTATTTAACATGGAGAATCACTAAGTTCTGTTGATTTATGTTCTTCTGTATGTGGGTCAGCGCTTCATGAGCTCATGACGCTACTGCAACCTGTGCCAATCTATTGTAAAGGGTCCTAAATTCTCGGCCTGCAAGCGTCTCTAAAACACCACTAGGCAGAGGACAAGCACTCTCATATTTATTATTAAGGGGTTATTTATACAGTTAGATTTTTTTTTTAATCGATTTTTTATTTATTTTATTTTCGTAAAGTACATATATTTAAATACACTCACTGAAAATTGAAACTCAATCCAGCAAGGATTTTTGAAGTTACACGCATATTTGTAAAGACGTACCAGAGCGTTTAAAGGTAGAAGACTGGAGCGGCAGCGCTTTCCTAGAGCGCTGTCCCTTTGAAACTTTAAACGCGTTTTTCTCAAAACTGTGTTTTTAAAGTCTGAATTATAAAGGGAATAATAATTCATGTAATATAACTTAAGATAAAAATTATTTATAAATAAATGAAAAACCTCAAAAATATAGTTGAGAGATTTTATAGAAATAGAATATTGGATTATTGCGTATTGGCAATTTGAAAAATTGTAACATAATTACATGTAAGCTAAAAGATATAGTAAACTTCACTAGATTTTGGAGAAGCTCGTAGTTTAGTATGTAAGACATAAAATTTACTGTTCAATAAAGTCATGGGTGGATTTAAATAGATTAGAAATAAATTTGTGGTTTCCAAGTCCTTTATTTCCATAGTAATAAATTTAGGTTCGACTACAATCAGGTTTTTAACTTTTACAACATTGTATCGAAAGACTTTAGTGTCGGCCAGTATGGGGCTGGACACCACAAGGTATATTGCCAACGGGAAGGTGTGTTCGGAAACTTTTATGTGAATTTAATGACCGAGGTTAATTATTGCAAGGAAGGAACGAGTCCTTGACGTATGACACGGCTCCTGGAGAAATCTCCATGCACGATCTTGATAATGTACTTGAAATACCCGTAAGGAAATTCACCATAATAGTATGCGTGTTGTTCAGCCTTGAGTAGTGTTTTTTAATTAGTTTTTTTTTCTGTATCTAGACAGACGAACGATACAATTTAGTGTATAAAATAGGAAAGGTATCCTGAACGATTATTTCCGATGAAATAAATATAATACTACTTTATTTTAAACCACCTAATTTTTATTTTATTTGTTATGTATGCCTTTATAAAAAAGTTTTTGTAACTTTGAAACCGGTCGGTAGAAAAAAAAAAAAAAGTTCTTAAAAACAAAGTTGTTTTACATTAATTTTATTATTATTAATAACCACAAATGTAGCTTACGCCTATTTTGTTTAAGGCCTGGGTTTGATTCGTGGGAAAATTGACGTAAAATATTTACTTTGTATTTTCTCAAAAATAGATTGGGTAAATAGGAAGAAATAGCTTTAGTGCAATATACCCGTTGAATATACCCGAAACGCATTAAAAACTCAAAATGATAATTTTGATAACAATAAAATTTTAATAATTTATGGGTTACGATATTATACGTGGGAGGGGTTGATATAATGATTGATTTTTTTTAAATTTCATGAGAAATAAATGCAAAAACTTACGTTAAAACACGCAAAAATGCCTTTCTCTTCATGCTCCGTGGGCCTGTTACAGACATTTATAAAAGCCCTTTAATAATGAAATAATACACTTAATGCATTAAAATTACTTCATCATCATCATCATCATCATCATAATCATCATCATCATTCCCTTTTCGTACATAATGGTGCATAGGGCACTGCATTGGTACACCAATCGATAAAGGATGGTAGTTCTGTAACTTTTTTAATCATATATATTTATTAGTAAAATTTATATTTTTAGATAATTGAAGATTGCTAAGAACGCAGTAGTCAACTTACACGTAGAACTACCGAGTAAGCGAAACATTTTCAGCTATTACCCCGCCGAAAACATCGCATTACGAAATACTGCAAGGGCTGCAAAAGGCCCATTTGTGGCGAACACACCATTTCTGTGTGCAGTAGCTACACCATACAGGTTAATTCCAAAATTATGTTTACTGTTTAATAGCCTGAAAATTAAGATTGCTATGTAAAGTAACTTGTTATAAAAAATAGATGTTCTGTTTTGTTGTCTGACAGACTAAAGGTTATAGATCCCCATGATATCCTTGCTCAGAAAAACCTTAATGTACCTCGCCGTAACTTGCGTACCAATCCTGTCTTTGCTGTGGTAAATTATAAAACTAACATCGGATTTTTTCCCTCTGCCAAGGAACCTTAGAACAGTGAACGAAATCTCACTAAACAATTCTGTCGATGTGTTCCTACAGCAAAGGCAGGCATTTAAGAAGCAACCGGTGTTGTCTCTCCTGACTCGCGATGTCACACTTGCCATTTATGTCTTTTATAAAATATACATTTTGTAAATTTAAGTAGATTTAAGACTGTTTATCTTAGTTAGTATAAGTCATTAATACCAATCTATTAGGGCTTACTTAAGCCTGTTAATTGGCTTTAAAAAAAAAAAGAAATGTTAGTTACACTGTTACTCAAATATAAGTTTAGTGAGCTAGGGTTAAAGGTTATTAACTATGTCAATTTAATCATGTCACACTGAAAGGATTTTTAGAAGTTAGGTACACTTAAACTTAAGAACAGGCACATTACCTAAAGGATAAATTCCTATATTATCATACCGTATTTCCATACCTATATATCCAGAATACAAATGTATGGAAATAAATTCGAAAAAATATTTGATATTTTTAATACAAACTCTGTTAATACATTAAAATGTAATCTCACTCGTTATTTTTTAGAAAAGGAATGAATTTATTTAAAAATATATTATTAAATTTATCTTTGTTTTGTTGAATACGTATTTTTGATTATTTCTTTATATTTAAATTATACATTTGTGGATTTATTGCCAAATTCAAACTTCTTCCAACTAACTGATAAAATAAAAATGTTTTTAAGATTCACTAAGCCTTCATATTGATCCAAAAAAGTATTATTTGTAAAATATTATTGTAGCTAAATACTAGATACTTTATGTTTATGGTTAATTATTCTAAGTTTTACTTTGTTATATTTATATTTAGAACATAAGATTTTTTTATTTCAATTGTTATGTTTTATTTGTCATTTTAGATAAGTTATTTTTCTTTTTTGCAGATTTAAAAAAAATATACTACAATTTAACGGATTTGTTTAGTTTTAATTATTTAATTGAATTATATAGTTATATTTCATATTATATATTACATAATGAATTGTTCACTGCTGTGATTATTTCGGTAAAACTTTTTAATGTTTTCTGTTCTTTGAACCGTTGATATATAAATAAAGAAATTAGAATAGAAATATAGGCATAACGAGTAAGTTTAGTTTTCCTTATAGCCATTTATTTTTTTCCCTTCGTGACAAAAATCGGTTTGCGTAAGCATACCACAATTAAATTGAGACATTTTAATTAAGTGATAATAAGGTTGACATTTTAAATACGTAGTTAACTAGCGGCTGTTGGAGTGGCGTTACGAACTAAGTAACGATTTCGTCAAATAATAATAGTGGATAAGCCTGGGGTGAATTTTAAGCTACATAGTTTTAGCGTAGGGTCGAAAAATTAAGGAAAATTGTTAAGAATTTGAATTGGGTTGTGGTTCCGTTGTCCCGTGGTAGTATTGTGGACTAGTGGGCCAAAGGTTTGAGGTTCAGATCCCAGTCTACCACAACTCGATTTTATTTTTTCCATCGGATCTTGGGACTTTTAGTAAATGGTCTGAAAATTTTGATATTTGAGTAAATAATAGGAACTCGAGTATTAATTTAAAATATTTTATTTGTTTTTTACATTTATTCTTAAATTATTTAAAATTTCCACTAAACATGTTATAAAACTTTTAGGTTTAATTTTTTTTATTAATCTTAGGTAGACGGGTATTTAAGTTTTTTTTTAAAAATATATATTAAGCCAAATATTTTAATATTATATATTTTTTTAAAGGCAGACCTGCCGTTTATGTTAATAAAATAAAATTTAAAAATAAAAATTTCCCTTTAACTTAAACTAAAGACTAATTTAGAATATTTTTACAAGTTAAAAAGTACATTTTTCTGTTCTTATTTATATGTGCGCCTGCGCAATGCTCAATATGTTTTTACTTTATTTATATTTAAAAAAGTATTGCATTGCAATGAACAATTTCAAAGATATAGTAAATCATGATACGCTGAGTCCAGACGGATGAATAATGCAGTTATATGTGTGAAATATAATAGATTCGATGTGAAAAGATTCAATGGCTGCTCTTAGATAAAAATCCTAAATAAAAAATCAAGTGTAGATAAGTTCACCTTATCGTGAAGTGGTTGGCGTTTTTACCTACCATTTTTGAGGTCCACGGTTCAATTTCCGGCAGGGTGGAATCACATAAACTCGTAACCTCTTTCAAAGTAGTTCACAGTAGATTACTCTTCGGGTTTCATAAATTCTATTGTTGAAAAAGTTTACCAAATGCTGGGCTTCATTTTAAGAATTTCCAAACCCTTTAAAAAACCAAATACATTGAAGACTTTATACAACACTCTTGTACGCAGTAACTTGGAGTTTGTATCCGCTGTGTGGAGCCCACAATACATAACGAACATTAAAAGGATTTAAAATGTACAACGAAAATGTTTAAAATACCTAGATTATAATAACAATAAGACACTGGATTTTTTACCCTTGAAAATGGACGCACTATTTAAGAATTATGCCATTTATATAAATTATTAAATAATAAAGAAGACGCTTTTGACCTACTTACCAAAATTAATCTTGTTGCCCTATTTCGCGTCACAAGAAATTAGTTTTTTTTCCATCTGCCAGTCTGTAGCACTAACTATGCACAACCATCTTTCGTCTATCGTTTTTGCTCAAACTGTAATGCTTTTTTTTATCTATCAATATTTAACATGCCCTCTAATTTTTTATTTTTTTTAAAGGACTCATTCTTTCTGGCTACGATACGCTCCCACCTGCTATTTAATGATGCTGACGCTTACACATACCTGAACACTTACTCCTACACAAATACACAAAACACACCCTTTTGTTTACTATAATTTTATATGTATGATTTTTGTTTCGAAACGTCGCTGGTCTGTCTTTAGCCGTATCTTTTTATGTTATTAATCACAGTTGACTGTTTGTTTCTGTAAAATAAATACTAGGTAAAGATTGAAAGCAATTTTCCAGTTTTTATACTTCTTCTTTTACCAGTTAGTTAATTCGTCAATGTTTTGAGTGTGTCCAAATGTTTGCAGACTGACTGGATTTCCTCCCTAGGGAGTTATGTAGATCTAAATTTGTTGCAACACAGAAGGAAAACATTTTTGAGAGGTGTTACGTGTAAACCATGTAAAGTGGCCCCTTAGACGAGCCAATGACAGGTCATAAGCCCTGTACCTGCCTAGACTTTTATATTCCCTTCTCAAAAATGTTTTCGCTCTCTATTGCAACAAATTTAGGTCTTAATAACTCCCTAGGGAGGAAACGCAGCCAGTCTGCGAACATTTAGACGCACTCAAAATATTGGTGGACCATAAACATAATTTAAGTAATGTAAATAATTGCATCACACACGTTGTATCCATTATGGTATTCATGTATATAAAATAAACTTTATATATATGCGAGTATATTTAATTTTTCTCTGCGTGTGATGTTACTGAACCTCTTCCTAAACGGCTTAACCGATTTACGTGTGGTAGCGAAATTTTAGCGAAATGTAGATCTTTGCGCTGCGCGTGTTCGTAGATAATTAAATTTTCAATCGAATCAGTAAAAAAAAATTTGAAGCATAAATCTTATTTTCATCGACCTACCAGGGTTGCATTCGACGAGAATACAAATACAAAAAAAAATGAAGGATGGTGTTTTTTTGTGTTTAAAAAAGTTTGTTTTTGAATGCTTGCAAATAACATTCGCTTTTTATGGATCCCAATCAGATTCTTTCCTTACATTTCTAATAATTTCTTTCTTTTTACTGGATTTTTGGAAATACTAAAATAGTATTAACCGACATCAATACATTTTTGAAAATTGCATTCATGAATAAAGTGCACCCCTGTTGGTGAGAAGAACCGAGTTTGACATTAGCAAAAAGAATTCTATGTTTTAAAATTAATTATTTTATGTTTTGGAATTCAACCATAAACAAGTAGGTACTTAGGTACCTACTTAAATTCAATATATGAATATTAATAAATTTTAGTTTTGAGATTCAATCATAAAGTACTTAGGTACCTACTTATAAATGAAAAGTCTCGGGCAGGACAGCGTTTGTCGGGTCCGCTAGTTATATATAAAATGAAAATAAATCAATCAATAAATATGCGAGTGCCCCTAATACTCACACCTTTTTTCAATATTTAATGTTGATTATTTTATCTTTTATATCGCCAAACTAAGATAAAGGCGTACGCTTTAACAATCGAACGTAAAAAATATCCTCAATGCCACCATTAAACAACATGGATCTGTGCTTAAAATTCAAACTATCTCTTTATAAAAAAGTGGCGTCACCTCCTATAAAACATTTTCTACTTCGAAGAGACGACTACACACGTGGGAGTGAAAAGAGAGGGATAGAATGGAAAGAAGCCGTGAAGTACGTTCGGGAACATATTGTCATGACATCAAGGAAAAATTGCCAAAGTTTTAGACACGGCGCGAAGTTTTATCGTCCCTAACTCCCACAGAACCCTTTCGTCCTCCATCTTGTCCCCGGGAAATCCTTACTTTATGATACTTTATAAATTCCCGAGCTGTTCACAGCTACATTAAATAAATCAAATTAAATTGAAATATAGCTTTCATTTAAAATAATATTCTAATAATCACCGTTGTTTATTGTTTCGTTTTAGGTTCATAACCGAGTCAAAATTAAGGGAATGCTAGCACGACAATTAAATCGTACTTGAAACTATCGATATAATTAACAATTTTGAAATTAACACTCTAGGCTGATAAACGTAGGGAAATAAGACAAATTTTCCATTCTGTCTAAGATATTTTATCGAAATCGCGTACTTAAAAACTTGTCATTTTCTAGGGTATTTTTGATATAAATTTAATTAAAAGTTTTTCATAGCTATGATGTAATTATTTTTTGACCTTCTAATTACACCCCTTGAAATCAAAACTAAATTTAGGAAATCAACAATGGTTAGAGTATGTCCAAATGTTTGTTAAAAGGGTGGATTTCCTCCCTAAAGAGTTCGTTGCAAAAGAGGAAAAACATTAAGAAGAAGCTTAAATTTTTTTTTAATTGTTTTTTGGCGTTGCCCAGTAAGTGAACTGGTTCAGCCGGATAAATCTCATCGACATGATAAAGGTTTCAGCTCTTTTATTTCACAAAAAGCAATACATGCAAGAGTTGAATAAATGTGGATTTTTAAACATCGGCAGAATAGTGAATGTTACACAGTGTGTGACGTGACCACTTAAACTTGCCTATGACAGGTCAGAAGCCCTGTAAATACCTAGACTTCCATTTTCCCTTCTAAAAAATGTTTTCCCTTTGTTGCAACATATTTAGATCTAAATTTAAGTACATGAAGACAAAGTATTTCAAAGAAATTTGTTGTTTATATTTGAAGATTGTAGTATAAAATGATTTATAAGCAAAAATTGTAAATGTTTGTAATTAAAAATAAATACAAGCGTTTTAAATTGCACGTTTTTATTTTGAATTTTCAATATTTTTTAAAGTAATTATTTAAGTTTTTATATACTACTGCTAGACTCTAGAATTTTAGTCTCTTAAACAATCATAATATTTCAATATTTAAATCGTTTTGCGAAGCCTTTATCGTTAGAGATTTAGAGATGTTTGTCCAAAAAAATAATTTTTTTCGGTTATTTAATGTTTCAAAGTGTCATACTGAAAATTCATATTTATATCATCTTACATCAGTATGTGTTAGAGATTTTAGAATAATTTAAGAATAAGTATGATTCACTGTTAAACTTGTTAAATAATTCAGGGAGAATGCATCCGCGGCAGCTTGCATTGTAACTTTGGTAGTTCTTTCCTCGCAGGAGCGTTTTTCTCCCGCATTAGTCAAGTAAATTATAACGCATATCAGTTGGAAAAGTTTGATATAACACCGCACTATTTCATCGTTACGTGTTGCTTCAAGTTTGTGGCGGAACAAACTTACCTGCCAAGCAAGAAGTGGCTCCCTGATGGGAATATATGACCACGTAATTACGTTTACGGTGGCGTACCCGAATTCAACTCGATGATTTTATATTACAAACTTTATTCACTGCTTTATGATTACTTTATTTTCTTGTTGTTTTCCACAGAACGCCTAGGAAATTTTATTATATTTAACCCTTTCCGAGAACCTCGCTCTTTTTAATAACCTGCTAAGTCCCTATTCGAGAGGCTTGTTAGCGGGTAGGAAAGTGAGGATATGAAAGAATGTTATGAAAAATACAACACATCACCCTGACCGGTTAAAAAAATATTTCCTTGTTTTTTTTCTTGCAACTGGCGGGAATCGAATTTACAGTTGGCGGTCTTACCGACTACGCCACGGCACGGCGCCTATCATATTCGCACTTTTTCATACATAAGGTTCTGCATTACAAAAATTGCATCTTTTTGTGATCAATTTTCAGTATGCAAATATGCTTATATCAATAATTTTTGAGAATCATAAAAATGTTTGTAGTACAACCTTATTTTTTCACGAGCAATTACTATGTTGCGTTTTTCACTTTGGTATTTTGAATAATATATTTAACCTTTTCATATATTTTTGTCATTCCTGTGTTTTATTAAAATAACCCTCTTTTACTAGCATTTTTTTTAATGTACATTTATTTATGAATGTTATGTTTAATTCGATTATAATATCAAATCTACATAACTAACAAAAACATTTTTTAAATCGCATTTAACATCAAGTTTATGTTAACTACATGGTTGTATTTTATGTTACAAGTTATTTGATATTATAGTTTGTCATAGCTATAATTACGATTTCTGTGATAAAAATGTATGTAAGGTCTATTAAACGGTAAATAAATATGTATATCGTTATAAGGAAACTGCATTAGTATATCTACAAATACGAGTATATTTATTCACTATTCTTTACTAAAAAAGTAAAAATAAATATAACTTTCACATATTCCAAAACAATTTGAATAAAGAATTCACTTTTTTTTATTGAAGTGAACATTCTAATATATTTTCTAGACCTAAAATTTCAATTAACTGCCTTTTCTTTTATTGATTGTTTTCACTGTTTTAAATCGCAATTTTAACAAAAGATAACCTTATCATACATTTTAATGTTATTTTTAGAATATCCTTTCCTTTGAATTTACGATGAACGAAGTGAATCGAATGTTTGTCTTAGTTTTATAAATTTTAATTATGTTCTTGTTTTGTATTGTCTAGGCCTTAAAGGATAAACCACGGGAGTCACATTAAACAAAATATTCAGGTAACAAGATTGTGTAATTCTGTGGATTTCAAAATATCATAACTTTTTGAACCAAATGAAAAAATTTCAACCTATGAAGAACTCAAAATGAAGGATATTTTTTTTGTTATGTAATATTAGTACGTGTTGAAATAGTATCTCTGGGACAAAGATGTGTTTGCAATAAAAGAAAGTGAACTTCAGATTTTTATTTCAACTTTAAAAAGCATTTTTAATACGAGAGTGTAATTTGGTTCAAAAACTTCAAAACGGCAAAAAGTGAACTCCCGTATTTTATTCTCAAAGATATTATTTTGCACTATGTTATTCGTTCTAACTCAACACAAAACTTTAATCAAATGGAGTTGGGATTTGTGTGCGAGGAGTTAAATAAGTTTCCAGTAACTTGGCGTCTAATAAAATAACTTATTTTTTCAAATTTTGGCATCGGTTTTGATGAACAACACAACGATTACTTTACATTGATTCTAATCAGACCAAATTTAGACAAGCACCATCTGGTGTATTTTTAACGAAACTTTTCATACTGTGTGAGTAGACGTCAGACTGTGACAGATAAGCAAAGAAATTACGCCTTTTACATTTTAAAAAAAGCAGAAAGTTCCATTTTTATTGCTTTTATATTCGTGTTATAAATTACTGTCCTTAATTGAGACTAGGTAGAAAAATATTAAGTTCTTAATCAATGGTCAAATTGATAAATTTCAAAAATGTCCAATAAATGAGTGTTATCTTAAAAATGTTCGTAGATTAAGAAGTGTATCGTGTGATAGCGTACTCAAATGTTTCATTTTATTTACAATGTGATAGACTTTTAAATACTATGGTCGTGTGTGCTTGTGTAATCGTTTATGTTTGTAAGAAATAATACGACACGCAATTACTGTAAGGCGTCAATTGATCTAGTGATGTGTAAAAACGATTGAAGGAAATATTCGAATGATTTGTAACCAGTTTTATTATGTAGACAGCTAAAAACACAAACGCTTTTCCCCATAGTGACTTTTTTTTGTAAAAACGGTAGTGAAAATGAATTATGGGATTATTAAAATGAATAATTACTCGCGTTTAAAAAGTATTTTTAAGTATTAAATCGCGTGTCTTAGTAATTATATGCAAAAATGTATGTTAATACTACCTACCAGTTTTTTTTTTTTAAATGATCAATTCAGCTTTTTTTAGCATTAAGTACTAAATATGATTTTTTTATTATACGAACAGTTTTACAAAGAAAAATTAAACATATAAAAATACTTCTGTAAATTCTCGTTAGTTAATATTTTTTTCTTCAAGCCGCACTTTTACACCTACCTCTGCAATATTATTAAAATTACTATTTTTTACTGAAATTGAGTGGTGTTTACGTTTTGTGGTGTGTTGCGGTATTTGTTTAAAATATTTGGTTACTCCTGATACAAACAAACTACACAAAACAATAAATTGTAATCGATAATAGACATAAAAATCAAAAACAACAATTAATCTTATATTTATATACCACGCTCAGAAGTATTTTTTAAAAATAATTATCACTGGGTATTTGATTTTTATAAAAACATGCAGTCAACTATTATCAAATGTTTCTATTGAAAATTAAATTTACATTGAAACAGATATAAGTAACAAAAGATGCACCTTTTTACACTAAATGTAATTCTTAAATAACTCGGACGATACTAAAGATTCATATCGTTAACAGTTACTTTTTATCGCATTATTCTTGAAATATATTATGTAAGAAAATGTGTATATTTTTTTTTGCCAAATGTATGAGCCAAATTTGTGTATTTGAATTTTTGGTCAGCATTACAAAAAATTTAACACGTTATCTAACCTGAGGAAAAGAGCATTAAGAAAGCAACACAAAAATAATTCATTTTTCTTGGTTTTTTACAGACAAAATGGAGAAAATTGTACTGGTAATTTTAGTCTCCTTTATAAGCTGTATATCATGTCATAAAATATTAGTGGTATGCCCTTCTCATACTAGGAGTCATCACATATTAATGAAGTCTATAGCAGATATATTAGATGAAACCGGCAACGAGGTGGGTAAAATTATTCAATTTTTAAGTTCATGAAATTTCATTTACTTCTAAAAGCTAAATCTACTGTAATGTTCTAGATCACGTACATCAGCGGGTTTCGTACGGGGAGTTCTAAGTACAGACAAATTATTATACCAGAAATATCAGCAGTGAGGGGTAAGGAATGAATCAAAAAATACCATTGAAGATTCTCAAATTACAATACCATCTAAAATTTGATTGAAATCTTTTTTCAGTGGGTTTTGATAGTTTTGATTTAATAAACTATCCCGTTTTCTTGGTGTTATTTTTGTCAGTTCTCGCTGCGATGAAAAATTCTCAGTCTTTTTTTGAAAACAGCGAAGTCAAAAAACTGATGGACGACAAAACTGAAAAATTTGATTTAGTCATCACGGAGCACTTTATGAATGATGCAATGGTTGGGTGAGTTTATTTCTCCCGGCTTTTTTTTAATTTTTAAAAATTAATATTTGCGTTCTTATAATTTACGCAAATATTACATTTTAAGAGCTATTCTCAACGAGTTGTAAATAACTCACTATTAGAAAATGGGAATCAAGTTGGGGTAGAGTGGGATTCGAAACCACGGACCTTTGACACGGGACCAGAACCCGATTCAAAATTTGATAAACTTGTTTTGGTAAAAAAAAATAGGAAAAACGATCTTATTTAAAATATGGTCCTAACAAAGACAAAAATAAAACATCTAACAAAATAGTAAAATGATAAAAATATTATTTCAACCCTGTTTTCCATGTACAGTCTTGGGGCTAGGAAGTATAATTATATTGGCGTTACATCTGAATAAACTATTCATTGAAGCCTAAAAATTGATGTAATAGATGTACTTTTCTGATTTTGCCTGTTTGTGACTTTATTATTGATTACACCGAACATATGAAATACGTATAGAACAAATGAACTACATGTCTCTGTAAAATTTTTGGAATTGACCTGCTATGGAGGATCACAGGACAATAACTGACTTAATATTTTTACATAAAATCATTAATTCTAAATTCGATTTTTGCGAACTCCTGGATTTAATAAATATTTACATACCAACACGTAGAACTAAACAAAATACTCTATATTATTGTCATTCTTCTCAAACCAACTATCTTTGTCACTCACCAATACCGCGTATACACAGACTAGGAAATAAATGTTCTTCTCATATTGACATTTTTATTCAAGTCTCTGAATTCAAATCATCTCTTTACAAATATTTTATGATGTTCTATAGTAACGATTAACGATTAATTTGCAAAAGCTACTTAGGCTTATAATCTGCTGTTAACTCATTTTATGTTCATAATATACAGACTTTTTAAAATATCTTTTGTATGCTGATATACAATGTATGTATATTTTTCTTAATATTTTTAAATACCCATGTTTTAATAAAAAAAAAATTGTATAACTGAACTCATTAATGGCATTTTTTATTTTGTAAAAGGCACTTGTGCAGTCAAATAAATAACTTTTTTTTTTTTTTAAATAATCAATGGAGAAAAATATTCAGTATTTATTACCTTATTTTAAAAATTTACAGATACGTATTTTGAAAAACGGATAGTACCCATTGAACCGTTAGTTATTCAGATACAACTGATACGTTGGGGAGCAATAGAACTTTGGAAAATAAAATTTGAACATAGATGGTGGAGGTATTACTCGGCTTTATAAACAGCTAAATGGTAAACACGTTAGCTGCATCTTCATTTTTTTTATTGCAGACTAGGTGTTAGGTTCGACTGTCCAGTAATCATAAGTTCTTCAGTAGGATTGCCGTTTTGGATGGCTAGTATGACATCGAACCGGCAGTCTCCTGCTAAAATACCAGATCTGTTTTTGCCTTACACTTCCAATATGAATTTGTTTCAAAGATTTGTCAACACAGCTCTGACTATTTACAATGAATTTTTATTTAGGTAAGTCAATACTCTTTTTTTTATATAAATTTAAAAAAAATTAAAAAATGTACGTAATATGTAAATAATGTAATAAAACTATTATTGTATTTAATGGTAGTTAAATAAACGCATGCAGAAAAAAATATCTATTACCTTTTAAAAATTTGAAATTAAAAAGTTTTATTGAAAACGTGTTTTATTGAAAAATTGTAGGTAAAAAAAAATCTTTGAAAAGTACCTGATTATGAACGCTATCTTCATCTGTATATATCGAGACGGTATACTTAACTGTTTTCCTATCTGTATCTTACCTCGGTATGTTCTACCTACTTGTCATATCGACATCATATGATCGAAACAAGCCAATGGAATGACCGCAAACAATTAGTCCGCGATCTTTACGTCATTAACACTTAAAATAGTTCTCATTTATATTTTAAATGGGCTTCTGTAATAAAAAGTGCTCTCTTTAAAGCGATTATAAACTCCAATAAATCCCAATTCAAGCAAAAAATGCTCGCTTAAACATTTTTAGCATGACTTTTGAAAATCACCTAGACGGTACGCTTAACGATCGTCTATATGTATCTACCGATCGACTACAAAGCCGGCTCCTATAACGTCTTGATACATATACTCGAATAGATAGTAAAACAAATGGAAAAAATGAAATAACTAAATTATTTTTTTAGAGTGGTAACTTTCTGACACATATAATCTGTGTCTGACGCCTAGATATTATCTATTTGTCAATAGGAGAGAACCTAGCAACATTATTTTCACATCTAGGCGTTCGTTTTATTAAAGTGACAGTTATGTCGGAATTTAATTCGACTTTAAAACTTACTTATTTCTCTCTCATATTTTTAATAGGCTTTTAAGAAAAAAAGTGCCAACTTCAAAACGATAAAAAAAATTAATAAATCATAATTAAAGGAAAAATTGCTAGGTGGAACAAAATTTTTAGCCCTTTTAATGCGTAGATAAACGTACCGAGGAGTTCTAGACCCGTCGGTATAAAATGATATACAAAACTTAATGGTGGGGGGTATCGGTACTATACCATTTTATCTTCAACTATGACGTTATACTGAAACTATGTCATTTTAGAGCGTAGATATGTGTACCGTGACGTACGCCTCCCCTTGGTTCATATCAATGTACCTACCCAAAACTTGAAAGGGGGGGGGGTCGGTAGTATATCTTTATAATCCCTACAGGGAATTTATCTTCAACTATACTATCAAGGTGAAGGTATGACGTCTTTATCTTCCCATCATAATCGAGGCCCAGGTGGTACATAGGACTCTGAATTAGAACATTGATTGCAGTGCATTTTGTCTTACACTTAAACCACCATTTAATGAAATATTTTTTGCAACCTTGCCAGAAAAGCATAATAGGTAAACAAATTGACATGTTTAAGGCAGTTTATCATAGGAAGACAACATAATAACAACACAATGTAATTCTAATGTTTTCAGAGTTTTAGAACAACAAACACAAAGATGGGTATATAACACGTATTTTGCAAAAGAATCCAGGGTAGTTTCATTCTCAGAACTTTCTGAAAAAGTTGGCTTGACTTTTCTGAATAGCCATTCTTCCATAGGACTACCTCTAGCCTTGCAGCCAAATACAATAGAAATCGCCGGACACCATGTACAAGAATCTTCTGCACTACCACAAGTAATATTGTTTTAAATCATTTTTTACATGACTACTGACCATCACTTTCCATAACCATTTTACGCACTACTACTTTGTCAATACAGGACATCCAAAATATTCTGGACAGTAACAAAAATGGTGTCATATACTTCAGCATGGGAGGAAATCTTAACATCTCCAGGCTTCCTCAAGAGTTGAAGACAGGGCTATTGGATTTCTTCGGGACCCTTAAAGAAACTGTTTTGTGGAAGTTAGAGGAAGACCTTCCTGGGAAATCCAGTAATATTATCACTAAGAAATGGCTTCCTCAAGCAAGTATTCTAGGTGATTGCTTTAAGTTTTTAACGTTTGAATGAATCTTAAATGTATCAATTAGTTGCGTGTATTTTGTTTTTATTCAATAATATTCTTTCCACATATATATTTATTAATCAGTCCCACTGCTTCCCACTTGACCTCTTCTTTATTTGATTTGTTTTCTTGCCTTACAAGTAAATTTTTAAGTTTCTTAAGTAACCTTTCTTTTTATTTGGCAGTAAATTAGAGTTTTTTTTTTTTTGTATACTAACAACTCTTGAAATAATTTTCCATTCTAGCTCATCCAAATGTAAAACTATTCATAACCCATGGAGGAATGCTTAGTTTGACGGAAGCAACGAGCGCTGGAGTTCCTTTGGTGACTATTCCAGTATATGGAGATCAGTTACATAATTCTGTGGCCCTGGAACTTAGAGGGCAAGGAATCAAAGTTGAGTTTAAAGAATTATCCGTTAAAACTTTGGGATCAGCAGTAAACCGAGTTTTAAAGAATAAAAGGTACATGTACGCTTAACTTTGATCTAATAATGATAATGTAAAAATTCTGACAAGCGCCACGGAGTTATGGTTTCCAACCAACGATCCCAGAAATTTCAGAATTTCAGAACTTTTAAATAAGATTTTGCTCTTAAGGGTGTTTTGTGCTTTCACCACTGTAACGGATTTTCGTGGCCTCTTCTGGTACAAAAAAAAATTAATGACAAGCGAGACGTTTTTATTATCAAAAAATAAAGAACAGTGTCAAGGTGAATTTATTATTAATCACTTTTATTACGGTCATTCATAAAAAAATACGTGTCTGTTTTTGCTAGAAATGGAATCCGCGTTGCGAGAATGTAGAGATATTTAGACGAGTTAAAAAGAAAAATAATTGACTTGTAAAATAACAAAATAATTAATTTGATTAATTGACCGTAAATTTAAAATATCAAAAATCGGGAAAATTAATTGATTAAATCATTTATAAATGAATTATTTACATTTTTTGCATATACATTCTCAAATAAACCACGATTTGTGCTCTGAATAATCAAGTAAGTAACTAGTTTTGAATACAGCAAAGCTATTTGAGAACTTTACAGTGGAATCCAAAACTCGTATTGAGAGATTTAGGCCCTGGAAAGTGAAGTGATGTAATGCATAATTGTTATTTTATGATCAAAATTAAATGTAAGATTTTAGTTTTAGTTTATAACCAGCACGCAATGGAACCAGCTAATATGATAAGAGCATAAAAAGTATTTTATTTGACAATCTATCCTAAAAAGGATGCTTTTTGGAGTCTTCGTGTTCCTAACATAATAATTCTTGAACTTTACATTTTAAAATGATTTTCAAATTACTTTACTAGTAAACTATCGCTTTTTATTTAGGTTATAATTACTACTAACAAGACAAATAAAGATGTAGTATTTCGTTATCATTTTAAAGTAGACATCTGCTTTAAGGCTGTAGTCTGGTAAAACGCGCGCAAAATTAGGAAATCATCTAATTTAGCTATTTTAAAACGAATGTTTTTTTTTTAATCACGCAATAATAAAAAAATTAAAAAAACATTAATTAGATTAAAACAATATTTTTTAAAGGTATTTTTATTAAAAAACAAACTTAAAAGTTTTATGTAACTAAAATATAATTACTTTTAAACCGGCAGATTACGCCATTTCAAATTTAGACCTTACTTAGGTATCTGGTATTTCAATAAAAACTAAGTATTGAACAAAAATTTGTAAAAATAATTTGAAGATAATAAATTTTACATGAAAGTGGCCGCAGCAAAATCTTAATTTTATGTTTTTTACAAAAAATACAAGCATTTTAAATCACATACATTTTTGTGACATTTTGCTTTATTTCTATGTAAAATTATGCCTTTGGTAATACTTTTAAAAAAAAATATTAATCAAATATTTTAGTTAATTTTTTTTTAAAGAAGAGAATTCTGGTTGTAATGTGAAATTTATAACAACATCTTATTAATGTTTTTACGACCTTCATACCTGCTCTTATTGGTAGCGGTAAGGGCAGGTATGAAGGCGTTTTACCAGACTACAGCCGTAACTAGTGTTTTATATTTTTAGTTACAAGCAGACAGCAAAAAAACTACAGAAATTATTCAATGATCGACCGATTCCTGCAAAGGACGCCATCGTTTATTATTCTGAACATGTCATACGGACAAAAGGAGCTCAGCATTTAAAACCCCCAAGTCTCAATTTTATATCAGCTCTCCTAATAGACGTGGTTTTTATTTTACTTATTCTTCCAATCTTATTGGTAATTTTAATAGTTTTATGTTATCGATACTTTAAAATTAATCGAAATCCAAAGAAATATAAAATAAAAACAAAATAGATTTTATTTTGGTTGTTGATACATTAAAATATTTGTTAATAATCAAAGGATTTATTGATTTTTTATTAGTTTTGAATTCTAAATCTTATCACCAGTTTTTATTTGATCCATTTTCCGTACAAAATAGATTTAACCTGCTTGTAATAATTGTTTGCCTTAACAATATTACCCGTTTTTTTATGCTGTTTCATTTTTTTTTTTTCTTGAAATATATTTAAGTGTTAAGTGAATATATAACATATTAATTTTACAATGTTTTTTATTATTTAATGTAATTTTTTTTTTAAACAAAATCAATCTAAAAGCTTTTTGTGTTAAAAATCTATGTTATGTTATTTCATGCTGTTGTTTTATTATAGTAATGATTTTCATTTTTTTTCACAAATGCAAATTAGATTTTATAACTATTAAAAGTGTAAAAAAATGCATCATAAATCGTAGAAAATCATGTTGTTGCAAGTATGTTGATAGATATAATAATATTTTTATTATTTATGTTAAAAAATAGTTAAAAAATAGTAGTGTTTAATGATACAAACCACTTTTAAAACAAAAAAGGAATGCAAACGTTCATTTGATTATTCATTTATTTTCCAATTATCTTTTAATCAAATATTTCTTTCATTTAAAAAAGTCATTTCCAAGATTTCAGGAAAATATAAAATATAAATAAGGGAATCCATGCGAAAAATAACAAAAATTCAATTTCTCTTGAAACCTTTTTGAAAACATCTAAGGCATATAAGTATTAGGATAACAGAAATATGAGGAGCTTAAAATATGCTAGAAAACACGTCAATTGAAGCACTCTACTGTCATCAAATATATTATAAATGTTACGACTTCTTACACAAAACTGAATAAATTTTCCCAAATTTCAAAGCTTCATAGTTCTTTTAAGCCAAATTCATTTATCAAATAAGTTTTACACGACGCTCACAAATGACATTGACAAATCGTAAATTTAATTGAATTGCTTCTAAATGTTTTTTTGAGATTTCTTCGATGGAAATACAAAATATAAACCCAGAAGGAAAAACGAAGGCAAAGAAACAGTTAAAGGCATTCTTTGTTTCAAGGATTCTAGTAATAAGATTGAATTGGATTTTTAGAGTAATAATGTCATTCGCCTTGTGGTACAATGGTTAGCATTTTAACTAATGCGAGAAGTAAAATCGTACTATATACAATACATACATCTAAATAATATCTAAATACATCGTATCTGGATAGTTTATTACATGAAGACCAATTAATCCGCCCATGTCCATTATTTTGTTATTAATTTTTCCCGAAATCAAACTTTAATATCATTCACAGTGGCTCAACGGGTTACCTCAATAATGAGTTACAGAATCTCAATGAAAATTGAACTACACAATGAAAGCTTTATTTGCTTATACTTCCATAGTATTTTCTTAACCTTTTATCAAACTATGTGAAAAAACTCCCTCGAGTCACTGTACGGTGACCTGAAGTTACCTCAAATTAACCTTAGGTAACCTGAGGTTGGGAAACGGTCACCTGATAATCACCGTCTCTTTTCATCTTATTAAAAGTTTATGGGTGTCTTACTTAGTGATCTATTTAGATTACATCTCTTTCTCTCAACGGAATGTTTTATACATTTGTCTCAGGATACTCGATATTTTCTTATTTTTGGAGATCCTGATGGACAAAATATTTCATTTCAAATATCTGATTTACCGAAATAGGTGATATTTTTTTTTTATATGTTAAGGTATACTTGAAGATACCGAAAAAAATCTTGGTAATGTTCATAGTAGTCGCTGAAATATTAATTAATTAAGTGCAATTTGCCGGTTGCATTGCAGGAAGGGGCAGGTTAGAGTGTTTATCGTTTATAATTATTTTTCACCTAAATAACATATTTTTATAAAAAAATAATTCCTAAAAATATATTATATTATTCCATACAATAAACTGTAAGTGACCTAATAAATGTATAATCATTAGTTTCGCCTACCGTTCTTAAGGCACTGGGTTCGATTCCGGGAAAGGTGATAGTAAAAATTATGTTTTAACCCGATGATAAAAATAGTCAGTCTACATTAAATACAAGTCTTGATATATATATCTCTTTTTTAAATGAAGTCGAATTTTGCTAAAACAAACATAATTTTTATTTATTTCTTTATATATACGCCCAACGGGCATTTTTATGCACACATTTCTACATAGAAAATTATTATAACAAAATTAGAAAGACTCAATGGTTTGTAGTAGACTTTGTGGTAGTGGAAGCGGGAGAGAGGTGTTTATAATTTAATTTGATTCAGTGATCGTTTGAAATAAGACAACTTGTTATCAAAGAAATCAAGACTGGTATGTTTGTTGGCAGACCTAAGAATTCTGGGCATAGGGGAATGAAAACCATAGTTAGTTCTATGGATATCGGTATGAAAGAGTATGTTTTGTCTGAGGTTTCTAGTTGGGATATTTAATTTTTCTGAGCTCAGTAGTTCAGGCACATCAAAGAGTGAGTTGAGAATTTTAAATAGGACTATAAGGTCAGATTTATTTCGACGGTCTTGAAGAGAAGATATATTCAAAGTGGTTTCCAACTCATAATACGTATATAGGTATCTGGATTAGCCCAACCATAACATAAATGCATAAATTGAATGATTATTTTTATAAATAAGAGGAATTATATTATTAAACAGTATTCAAACAACAAACAAACTAATTACCAGTTTTACATTTTTGTTATTTATTTGTTTTTAAACACCTGTAATTAATAACATGCCATCTTCTTTATAAACGATGCTAAGCGACGTCTCCAGGGAGATATTTTATTTTACATGGATTGGCACCTGACGGCATGTAACTAAAATGATCCGGATACACTGCAATTGGAGTACAAATATAGTACCCTATGCGCCACTGGACACGATAAAGGATATGATAATGATGATGAATCATTTTGTCAATTTTAATTTTGAAATTTATTTTTATTCGAGAATAAAAAAATTTCAACGCTTATCAGTTCATGGTTTACCTCTTCGTTCTAATTCTCAAGGCACTCTCTTAATACCCATCCACAATTTCTCTTTCTTCTCTAACTCATATAGTGTTCATGCGGCTCGACTGTGGAATTATCTCCCATCCACCATCAAAGATGTTACTATGTACATTATCTCTGTTTAAATCACGTCTGAAGAAACATCTCCTTTCTCTTCCTTAATCTCGCCTCCTTTCCTTTTTCCTCTTTTCTCTTTTTTCCTTTTCCCATTGAGTAATAATTTTGATTTAAGGTAATTTATAAACCAATACGTTTATTTTTGTTTCTATATATTTTTAGCTTTTTAATCTTTTTTTTCTATTGAATATGTTCTGTAACTTGAATTATAAAAACAAAACTTTTATTTTATTGGTTGGTTGGAAGAAATCGCCATTTGGCAATAAGCCCGCCAATGTACAAATAACATTATGTACAAAAAGTTAAATAATAATAATAATAATAATTAAATAATATGAAATACATTTTGAAATAAATACACAAAATTCAAAAGAAATTTCCAACTTTTTACCTTTTATTTTCAAGGATTCCGATATTTTCTACCAGGAGCACAGAAAAGATACGGGTGAAACGATGTATAAACTAGTGCTACAAAGTATGGGGCCGGCTCCATATATTTCGAACAGAGGCGCCAGCACCTGCCACCGCGCGGCAGATATTGGATCCGTTCCGCACGTTTTCCTTTACTTTTGTTTCAACTTTTGGGAATGACAGCCCCGGTGTTAATCTGTCACACCATCGCTATCGGCACACCATTTTAACTACATTAAACTTCCAAATTCGAGATTTATTCCGTTTCGGTTTGGCGAGCACATTGCCAGCTTTTTATCTATTTTACTTGGCTTTCAATATTTTGATGTACACGTAAGTCTAAAAGAAAAATACGCACATAGCAAATACATATATCATTTTACATATATTTTATGCGCTTAAAAAACAAACAGAAATCTTTTCAAAAATGAGTTCCGGAAATTGTGTGTCACTAAAAAAATAATTAATTGATAACTTTTAAAACTACTTTAATATCTACATGATAATCTACATGATAATTGAAATTCTAATTTGTTTGTCCAAACTCAAATAAAAAATGAATCGGTTCCGTTAAAAGAATATCTTTAAATTATTTAGATTCTCAAATATTTGTTTATTACATAAGCTATAATAATAAATACGATTGGTGCACATATGACGAGATCCATTCATTATGTAAAGCTAAAATAAGCACTTTCGAAAAAATCAAGAAAGACGTCCTTGCGTTGGTTGGACATGTACCTAAAGCAAATAGACAGCAAAAAAATGTTTGATTTGATAAATAGATGAATACATCATAAATGACATACTGCTCGAAAGGGTGAGCTTGAGAAAAGGTAAGAGACCGAGGTATAGTATTTTATGTAAAACTAGATATTACTAACCATATTATACAGAAAACAGTTGATTTAAACTAATAATTTCTTGTCTTCTTCAATCACTGTTACATCTGTTGTACCTTAACTAGCTCACCTTGCTCCATTATTATTTAGTATTTTTATAAATGATATTATCAATGTTTTTCAAAATACGAAATTCTGGCTCTTTGCTGATGACAACAAGATACTTAAACTTATTGAATCTTCTAATGATTGTCTTCATTTTCAACACGATATTAATTGTTTAAATGAATGGTGTGACATCAATTGTCTTCAACTTAACATTGACAAATGTAAAATAATATCTCTTTCGCGACGAAAATAACCTATACAATTCAACTACAAACTAAAAAAAAAATCCCTTTCAAAGGTTTCGTCAATTAAGAATCTTGGCATTACTTTGATAATATTGTAAACAAATCTCTTAAACTTCTCGGTTTTATCAATAGAGTGACGACGGACTTCAAAAATATTAATACCATCCAAACGTTTTATTGCTCACTAGTTCGACCCCATCTAGAATACGCTTCTCCTATTTGGTCTTCATTCTACAGGACTCATATTGACCATATTGAGTCTGTCCAACGCCGTTTTCTAAGTAAAGTGGCACGGTTGCTCGGATTACAAAGGGGTAATTATTTTTTTTTTGAAATAGAGCAATCTCTTAATCTGTCTTCATTGGAGAGACGTAGAACTAAGATGGACCTTACATGCATTTTCAAAATACTGAATGCTTTAAGTGATGTCCCATCTCTGTTGCAATCAATTTCTTTTCATGTTCCCAACTGTGTCACCAGAAGTCAAAATCTGATATTTATAAAATATTCTAAGAGCAACTTTTGTTTTTATGCCCCAATGTCCAGAATGTGTAGATTAGTCAATTCATCACACGACTTGGAATTCTTTGGGATAGATTTTCCGGTTTTTTGTAGATCTCTTTGCGACTAAACAGTGTGGGATGAAGTTGGATTGGCATGGTTTAGCTCAAAGTCGTATGTCTTTCATTTTTATATATTGTTAAGCATTATCGTTTTGCCCTTGTTTGTCTTTGCTGCATAGTTTTATGTTCTTTTTGTACAGTTTCTTGCATTTATGTTTCTTCATGTAACTGTTGCAATTGGCTGAGGCCATATATACAATAAATAAATAAATAAAAATAGATATTAACAACATAACAAACGCATTGTCAAAGAGTTTGCTTAAAATGATAAATAGTTTGTATGCAGCACTGGGTCGTAGTCAGTTAGAATATAATTCCAGTGTGTGGTCTCCTCCATATAAATTACACATTAAAAACATAGAGAGAACGCAAAGAAAGTTTTTGAAATTCGTAAATTTTAAATGAAATATTCACTTCAATAACAGTTATTACTCGTTTCTATTAGATACTATAAATTAAATTTTATAGGAAGATCATAGAAAAATAAAAAAACCTTCTTTTTTATGTTAAATTCAGAGCTTGATTGTTGTGAACTCCTGAATCTTATAACTTCAAAATACCGAATCAAGTTACTTGAAGTACGAGGTTGTTTGCAACTACATACGTAGGTACTAACTATGCATGACACTCTCCGATTCTGCGTTTACATTCCTTAGCCAACAAATTTATTTGTGATGTAGACATTTTTAATATAACAGTATTATTCGTTTTAAAACGCTCTTAAATGCATTATTTAAAGCCAATTATTAAAGTCGATTTAAACTTTCTTTCTCATTCAATTTCTTCTCCGTTATTGATGCGTATTATTGTACCTTATACTATTAATGAAATTATTTTTTATATTTGTACCATGTATATTATTATCTTATAGACTTAGTTTAATTTAAAATTAATTTAATTTAAATTTATATTATTTATTTTTAATATAAATTTCTTAAAAACATTTTTTTTTAATTTTTATTCAAAAAAAAATTAAAAATTTTCTTTTTAATTTTTCTTATATACTTAATATAACTTCTTTTTCTTTCTGTGCCATATCAGGTCTCTCTGGCGTTGGCGATCACTCTAGAGTAGGCATTCCGGTCCTGCGCCAACTGGAACAGCGCCTCAACCCCACGCACTCCCGTCCAGTCGCTGATGTTTCTCAGCCAGGACATCTGTCGCCTTCCAACCCCACGCTTTCCCTTGATCTTTCCCATCATAATAAGCTGTAGAAGCGTATATTTACTTCCGCGCATGATATGGCCCAGATATGCGAGTTTTCTCTACCTACTATTTTGTCAATAAAAAAATTAATGCATATTTTTATACCTAACTAATAGTTGAAAAAATATGCCAAAATATGTTAGAAAAAATATGCTACAGTGTATCCATATTTTTTCTTTTTTTATTACGCAAAGTTTTACTTTTGATTTTGTTTCTACACGTCTTTATAAAAAACGAGTGTTTTTGTTCAATTTTAATATATTTTATATTTTTACTTACCTGTATTATTTTTATAAATGCCCCTTATTCTTATTCTTATTCTTAGTGGTGGGGGTCAAGGCTATGCAAGCTCTTGACGTCACTGCGATCTGTGAAGATCTATTGTGACGGGTCCCCGTGAATAGTTCTCACCCTCCAAGCCCAGGTCTATAAAGAGCCTGGCTATTGTGTGGTAGGCGAGAGTTTACATTTTGCTAAATCTCCCCCTCCAAGCTCAGATCCGTAAAGTATCAGGCTATTATTTAGGGGACGAGCTCTAAAACATCCTAAGGTTTAACCAGTGGTCCTTTTATGATGTAAAGTATCATATTCACAAATAATGGGTATAGGTGTTTCCTCATCTGCACTGCAGAACCAACATCTAGAAGTTTCGGAAAAGTTCATTTTCACAAGGTGTTTGTTTAATCTGCAGTGCCCTGGGCGGGCTCTAGTGTTAATTCTCCCTTGATTTCGGCTGAGCTTTATTAGGTCAAAAGCAAAAAATGCCCCTTGGGCGTATTGTTAAATAATATAAAGAAAAAAAGGCTTCAAAGATTTATGATACAAATTCTGATAAACGCAGAAATCGGAAAAAACCTAGAAAGACATTTCATGACCAAATTCAACAAATACTGAAAGGTGAACATATTAAAAGTCAGATGATTATCGTACGTACATGAGAAAATATATGAATTTTAAAGAAGCGAGGTCTGCGAGTAAATATATAGTCAAATGGTTTATTTATCCTCTCTGCCTACTTCCATCGAAAAACGGAGTGATGGTTTGTCTGTTTTTTTTAGTTGTTTATATGGATAACGTGTTTATATATTTACCATTAAATTATCGAATATGCACAATTTTTCAATATAAAATACTTGTATATACATCTGACTTGGCAAATTATATACGCATAATATTGAGTTTACTTTACTTAAAATAATTAAGTGCAGTGCTTAAAGAAATAGCTCAACATTCAATATACCTACACTTTTTTAACATTCTGATACTGTTTGGTTTTGTATCATCACTACGTAATTTGCAACAATACGCAAGACTCAAGCGTGTTCAATGAGTTACTGAATTATTTTAATTCTTCTCTGATCAGTGACTTTTTAGCTTCTGGTAAAATCGCATGTGCAACAAAAAGACACGTGTCACGCATGACTTAAATACTTTATAAACATATTATTATGTGCATCTGGGATGGTCCGATGTCTTGCAAAACATCCGCTGGTACAGCGCGGGTTTGAACTGCGAAACTAAGTTAAGTTTAAACTATACCCTATTCACGTAATCTATAAGTGTTTAATGATACAAATAAAAAGTGTTTAAACATTATAAGTGCATCTACAACAGCTAGGCCTACACCGCTTAGGAAATCTGCCTCTTGCGAAGGACATCAGTGCAGCAAGGTGAGTTTTTGATTCATTCTGTATTGGTGGCCGTATTAATTTAAACTACAATCATATTTCCACTAAAAATTATCAACAATTACGCTGGTCAAAACATTTTTTTCCGTTTGACAAAAACCGCTGATTCTGATATAATTTTTTGCGCTGATCTTAGAAATGTAAAAAAAATCTAGCATGTTAGGATTTTGTGTGATTTTTTTTTCGGTCTCGTAGTCAAAAATTTCCTCGGAAACAATAAAAGTGATGACTAGATCAACATTGTATCTGAAAGTTTTCTTCAAATATATGGAATGTAAAATGTCTTTGAGAATCCGCTTTCTACGCTCTTATTTTGATTCCTACCCGTAAAATTTGGTTGATGTTGGCGACGAGCACTGAGATCGCTTTCATAAGCGATCTCAGTGCTACCAAAAGCGATACCAAAAAAAATGGAGACCAACTTTGCTAGCCGACTATTGTTGGACCCTGCAGAGAGACTCATCAAACACTTGTCATACTATGAAGGTATTTTGTTACGAAATTTGCAAAATAAAAAAAAAGCTGACCTAACACAAAAAAAAAACATTCATTTCGTCCATAATTTCCGAAAAATGCATTTTAACTTAAGGGACATTTTTAAAATTTGTTGATAAGTATAATTAAAGGGGCCTTGTGGATTGTCAACTCGATAGTGGCGACTAACTATAGTAAAAACTTCGGCGGTGTTTTACTAACTAATATAAATTTAGCAAAATAAATTATGCACCAATTGCTGAAGTTCTAAACACATTACAATAAGCCTCCAATTTCGCTGCAAAATTTATATCATATGCATAATGTGTACTGCAGTACTTACATACCTACTCCTATGGTTGAAAGTTCGTAGATCCCATAAGATCCCTTCCTGTATTCCCATTGCAAACTTTACCAGTACTGGGAAGGAACTGAAAGATAAGCTGCAAAAGCACTTCGCCTCCCATTTAGAAATAACTGAGGTAACTTATTCGTAGATACTATGCTATCCTTAGGTTAAAAACGTTGTTACTGTATTTTAACATATTATTTATTTTTATTATTTTTTTAACTTCTTGAGCATAAATTGAGTTGTACATGGGTTTATTGCCAAATGGCGATTTCTTCCAATCAACTAATAAAATACAATTGCTATAAATTCCATTTATGTTTCAAAGCGTTTTCACTCGAAATAATATAATCACAAAAATAAAACTAACAACATTTGTATTTAAATTACCTTAAATCAATACTACTAATCAATGGGAAGGGGGAATTAAAAGGAAAGACGGAAAGGAGGATAGATTGAGAAAGAGAAAAGAGATATTTCTCTAGATGCGATATAAATAATGAAACTGTAGAGACATCTTTAATATTCGATGTGAGATGATTCAACAGTCATGCCGTATGGACAATATATGAGTAAGATAAGTAAGAGGAATTATGGATGGGAATTAAATATGTGCTTTGAGAATTAAAACGAAGAGTTTGACCATGAACTGATCAACGTCGAAATTTTTCACGGAAGTATTTTAATATGGAATTCTACCAATTAACTAAACACAATAAATTAATTATAAATGTTTGCTTTTTCATAATTATAGGAAGTGGTTATATTAAGAAAGATTTTATGAATTTAGACAAACATTTGAGGTTAACTCTATCAAATATTCGAGCTCATATTTCTGAAATCTGCAAAATCCGACAAGCTCAGGTATTAATCACATTGATTGATTTTCACATCAAATAAATTCGTTTTGTTAACAGTTATTAAAGTTGCGGTTTTTTCATTAACGTATATATCTTACCTTTAACTGTAAATTAGCCATAAAATTTACGCCCGCATATTTTTCTTTGTTTTCTGATAGTTTGATTTAGGAAGACTACATTTTTTTGTATAATCAAAACTGCACTGCGACTTTGAAAAGGTTAAAAACCACTTATATAGGTAATCCTCCACCTAGGGAGCGTACATGGCTTAAGTGAGTTTAAGTTAGTCTCACCACAGACAGGCTGAAATCGTCTCCACTTTGTTTGTAAAAAAAGTCTATGTTTTTTTTTTAAGACAATAGTAATCACACTTTAGATGAGATGCAAATATGGCATACGTCCCTAATATGAGATGACGGTGTTTTTTAAAAACTAAAAAAGAACGCCTATAACCCAGCATACCCATTTCCCCACCGACCGACCAACATATGTTAATACACGCCCGGATGCCAGACGCACCTCAAGCGTCAGAGACAGTGATTACCTTTATGAATCTTTCCGATTTGATATTTCCGACCCTAATATGAGATATCTAGGCCACACCAATATGGAGTGATGTCTGAAATAATGAACATTGGTTTCTAATAAAACTAAATTTATTTATGTTCTCCAAGTTTGTATCCAGGTTTCTGACTTCTTATAAAACAAAACTTGAAGACTTTCTAAATAAAAGAAACATTTTTTTAAAAATGCACGAAATTGTGGGCAAGGAGTAAATCCAGTTTAAATCGTGCTATTATTGTGCAATGTCCGTGAGCGATAATATGAATTTCGTTTGTGATTATTGCATGAGAAATTAAAAAACCTGAGCACTCATAGCACTTTTTTGAAAATAGTTTTTTTTTATTGATAATATTTTGATTTGCAATGGTGACATTTGTATGTTTTTTTAAAAATATTTCTACGACATTTTACGGTAAATAACTATGTTCTTAATGATTTCAAAGTGTAATACTTAATATACAATTTTATTTTAACTAATAATAATTACTTTTCCTAAGCTATTCCATATACGGAACACCTGCTCTACTAATAATTGTTATTTAAGATGAAGGGAATGGTCGGGGTACCATTGTGATATTGGAAAAATATTTCTAAAACGTGTATATTTTTTTTTTTAATATTTGACGTTTAACAAAACACTTTTTTTTTAAAATATGAATACCTCACTGGACACAACCCGTGTTGAGGCATTAATTTACATTATTTAATGTATACTTATGGTGTCTAAAAAATAAATACAAAATAATACATATTCACACTTATATCCACACAGATACATAAATTAGAGTGAAAAATTGAAGAATATTAAAACAGAATAATATTATTGATATAGCTTAAATATTTAACTACTGTGCAGACAGGGTCAAGTAACAAGCTACTGTCGTAGAAACCTTTACATCGGTAAGTTCCCGGTGACCCAACATCTGCACAAATGCCAAATATATGACATATATACAAAAATGGAATGCAAAAATAATTTTAAATAAACAAGTATAGAACCATAATGTTTGTCAAAAGTAACTTTTCCGCTAAATTACAAAAGTAACACTCTAACTCTTCTCTAACTCATACTAGAGGATGGGTCGTGGGGTCGACCACAAACTCTGAATTCGGCCGAAGAAATTTCAGGTTTTTAGGTCTTAAAATACACAATGTATTGCTCGATCATTGTAAAATGTTGACCCGGATCCAATTTAATACATTTACAAAAAATTGGTTACCGGCGGGTAGAGAAAAGTCAGAACGTTTATTAAAATATATTTTATAAAAAAAAGTAATTTCAAAAACGATTTTGAATATTGTAAAATCGTATACTCACTCGTAGGTTTTATTTATCTAGCTCCAGCTTGCAATTATTTATTATTGTTATTTTTTTGTTTTTAGTTTTATAATTATTATTATTGACATATAAATTTTTCATATTAACCATGTCGGTAATGGAACCCGAGACCTCTTGCATGGTAGGCAAACGCGCTGACAATTACACAACTTTTATTTTTTGTTTTATAATTATTTTTATTATAACTACTATTATTATTATTGTTTTTAAGTTAAATGGCTGGGCATTACTATTTGAAATTTAGAAGTTGAGAGCAAACAGTTGCCAAACTAGAATATATACAGAGACATTAACAACTAACTCTCTTATTAATGGCTTGAACTTTGCTGAAGAACGGTATTTCTGTATTTGTAATATTCAATAATCCTAAACAAACCGCAAGTTATAACTTACTGCACCTATTTGAGATTTATATTACCGTATTATAGATTTACATTGCCCAATAGATCGGCCACATTATGCGCCATGGGGGTCTCCTGCATGACATAATAGAGGGAATGACTGAGGGAACATATTGCATAGAACGCCTCCGACAGGAGTATTTGAAGCAAGTGTGCGAGGATTTGAATTGCCTTTAATTTACCGAGCTGAAGAGGGAGAAAAGAAACCAGTCTAGGACGAGATTCAGGACTTTGCTGAAAACCAATCCCCAGGATTGAGACTGTGAAGAAGATTACTCTATTAACTATTTAATATTTATATGCATATAAGCAAGACGCAATTTAGTTTTCGCAGTAGTTTTGGCACAATGGAGGCCCTTTTTTCTATTCAAATGCTCACTCAAAAATGTCTAAACCAACAAAAAGATATATATGTGTTTTATCGACTATGAGAAGGCATTAGTTAATGTAAGATGCGATTAGTTGCTGTACCTTCTTAATATAGCTGGGTTGGAAGGAAAAAATATGATGATTATCTATAACTAACTACACTCGTTATAATATAACTTTAACTCGTTTCTTTTACATTTATTATATTTTACATAATTTAGATTATTGTATTAAGTGTAAACAATTTTTTTGGTGTGTGCATGAGTTTCTTACACTAATCTACAAAGAAATTAGCAATATATGTGTACATACTGTTTGTTTACCTAATAAAATAAATAAATAACCTTTATTGAAATCAAACTGCTCACTTCCGTATAAATGATACTAAAACTAATACATATCCCGAAAGGTGTGAGGCAGGGTTGCATACATTCGCCAATGCTTTCTAACTTATACTACGAATTCGTATTTAGAGAGGACTTTTAAAATGTTGACATAGAATTATAAAAAAAGGTGATGATACTGCCACTATAGCTGATACTGCTGATCATCTACAGTCTACTACTTGTGGAGAAGGTAAATAACACAAGTAAGGAATTCAGACTGAACATTAATGCTCTAAAAACCAAAACTATGGTGGCCAGCAAACGGCGAGGCATTAACATCCGTCTCACAAGTGGGATAGAACAGGTTACCCTTTTTTAATATTTAGGATGATGGCTAAGTGGTTAGTGAAGTCCGGATTCTAAAATAAAGACCAGAATTGAGATGACAAGATTAACCTTCTATAAAATGCAGAAACTCTTGTGCAACCGAGATCTGAGACTAACCTTGAAATTACATCCCTGGAGAGCTGTTAATATTAACATTTTACAACAGAGATTAAGAACATTTTAGAGAAGGTTTTATAGAAATCAACGCATTTACAAGGCTTATGACCTATCATTGGCTGGCTTAAGTGGCTACTTTAACACTGTGTAACATTCACCATTCTGCCCCTGTTTGAACATCTATATTCCTTTAATTCTTTCGAACTTGGACAAACTCAAAATATTGTTGATAAATCCACCTGGTCCATGAAAAAGTATATGAATTGAAAAAATAAGATTTTCAGGCGTTGCCTAGTATGTAGGTGAAACAATTCAATTAGATGAATCTCACCCGCATAAATAAAGGTTTCAGCTCTTTAACTTCACAAACATCAACAGATGAAAGAATCGAAGGAATATAGATGTTCAAATATGGGCAGAATCGTGAATGTTACACAGTGTGTAAAGTGGCCACTCAAACCAGTCAATGGCAGGTCATAAGCGTTTTAGATGGCTGGACTTTTATATTACCTTCTCTAAGATGTTCTTCATCTCTGTTGTAATATGTTAATTTTAGTTTAGATTAATAAAAAATATATAGTTTTAGAATAGACTTTTTACATGGATACAGCAAAAAAAAATTTTTAATTCAATTTTCATTCAAAGTTCAAGTTTTTTACTACAAAAACCCTTTTTTGAGAAAACCAAACTAAAATCTAAGAAGAAATTTTATTTAATTAAAGATATCAAAGGAAAAAATAAAATGCTAAAAAAGTAACAGTTCTCGGAAAAAAATAAGCACACAATAATAATGCGTTAGTAGTAAATGAAAGGGAAAAAAATCCTTAATAATATATACTAAATCAAACTGTGACGTCTTAACACTCGCGCTGTTTAGTATAAATAAGGTCAATTTGATTATTCCGTATCAAAATTGAATTTTGGAAACAATCTCGCTACTATTGTAAATCTCCTGAGCAGACATTGCAAAAACCATTTTTCCTTTGTTGAGTGTCTAAATAAAGGGTTGTGATGACAATTTCTTATTACGAGCTGTGCTGTGCAATTTCCTTCAGAGATTAATAATGAAAACGTTCACAATTTTAATGCGAAAAGTATTAACAGATCTTGGTCTAGTTCTAGTACTACGAGGATAGTGAGGCAAAAATTATTCAAAATCTCGCTATAAATTCTAGGGGGGGTTATATAAATCAATTTTGTCAATGAGGAAGTTCGGTGCTACAGAAACACGCTGTAAAAATTATTTAATTTACAATGACGTTTTTAGAAAAATTGTAAATAAAATAATAAATCTACGTCTTTATAAAAAATTACTACTTTGAAAATTCACAGGTTCAGGTGAACACGTGTTTAGAATATCCAATCAATTCTATGTTCTGACAGATTTCCGGTATTCGGGTAGCCACGTATAGCGAATTTTTAAAGGTATGGATTTATATTATTATTATTATGGATAACTTATATGGCGCCATTTTCGTAATATAATATCTCAAGGGCGCTTTACATAGTGATTTTTAAGTTTAAAAAAATGTATATTGAAGCTTTTAAATTTGTTATTTTATAACAACAGGTTATTTTGTTGACACATGCTACAGATTTATTCAAATAATTTAGAGACGAGACGAGACGAGAGAATTAAATGACGAAACTTCATAGCGATGATCATACGGTACATAAAATGAGAGCCTATTAACAAATAAAATATATTCAAAATAAGCACTGAAGTTTTTTATTTTGTTTTTTTTTTTATTGTTACGCTATAGGTCCTTCGCATTCTTTGCCGACGCGCGCTGCGCGCTGATATAATTTGTGTCGATGTTTTTTTAACACCGTGTAACTTGGATTTTTACCGTTTCATGGTAGTTTTTTTATCCAGATAATTAATCTAAAATATGCATTTAATGTTTTTCCAAGCTTTTCTGTTACTTCTTTCATTATCATTATTATATTAATTTTAAGCGAGCAGCTTAAAGCTGAAATGCTGAAATCCCTTTTAATGAAAGTTAGCTGTTAGCGCACTTTAACTTTTCCGAAAAAATCTAGTCCATTTTTGAACCCATTGAGACTACACATTAAAATCAACTTTTGTGGGAGCTTATTCCAACCATCAACAACCCTATTGCTAAAGAAACGCCTCCGTGGATTTAGATTGAATCTCTTTTTCTCCAGCCTGAGACAGTGGCCTCGAAGACGATCATCTTGTTTAAGCTTGAACATGGGATGCAAATTTATTTTGGTTCACAGGCATGTGTCGTTCCTGGTTGTGTCTCACCATAATCTGTGTCTTTGTAATCAACTTATGTATATATAATAAATAAAATAAATTTACAACTTGGTACTAGAATGGTGCAATTCGCATCTCATGTATTTGCTTATTTTTTTCCTTTCGTGTTTTTTTTTCATTCGATCGCTTATTTATTTCATTTCAAGAAACTTATTATAAAAACCTGTTTCTGTACGTCAAATGTGAAACAATACATATTATATCAAAATTCTCAAATTGCACACAAGTCATGGTCAAAAAAGATTTGTTTTCAAAGGAATGAAAAATTACAAAAATCTCCCTAATGAACTTAAAAATGTTAAAACTAATATATCAGTTAACAAATTCAAATTTAATTCAAAAAAGTTAATAACCCAAGTTAAAACTGCCTTTTATTTGAATAAGTATTACTGTATTATTATTTTCCATTTTTTTTTTTATTTGGTTTAATTTTAATTATTTTTTCTTGCGTATTAGAAATGATGAACCTTCAAATTACTAAATAAATGTAACAGTCCGTGTAAGTCATTTTCCAAGCCCAAGATCCAGTTTTTTAATAAATTATGTAAGTAGATTGTATAGAAAAGATAAAACATGTATCAAATGTGTAATAATCATAATTTTTACATGTTGTTAATAATATGTTAAAACGATTCAAGAAAAAAAACGATGTTAATCATTTAAAAAAATCAAAGACAAATTCTAATATCTTTGCGGGTTCAATAAAGTTCACATTTCATCAGTGTATTAAAGACGGTCAAGCTATTTTTAGGAGTCATATTATCCCTGAAAAAAAATACATCCTCACACAGATTATCATACAAGTATATAGACGAGTACATATATATATTATAAATGTTCATTGGCAAATAGTATGCCTAGACCATCGTGTGAAAATTAACATGATTTTGATTTGTGCATAACATTTTGATACTACCTAGTATATACATTATATGTACCATACAAAGCACAAAAAGTAATCTAAATGTTAAAAATGCTTCTTCTGTAAAATTAGTTTATTCGCCGTTTCAACTAAACACCGATGATATCATATTTAGCTAGAATAACACGATTTATAAAACGATTTCAATCAAAGGAAGGGTTATAATTTTTGTTTGTAATGAAGAAATGAGTCTTATCTTGCTCATTTGTGGTGGTATTTTACCCCCTAGAGAGTGAATTATTTGAAGATATTTTTTTTTAATGCAACGGCACCTTGCTGCATATAATGTCCACACTAATGATTAAACGTCAAATGATGTATAAAATGGCTTCAAAAACGGAAATAGAACTAATACGGTTTGGTCAATTTAACCTAATTATGTGTTTCGGGTAATGTTTAGGATCGCAATAATGTTATAAATGTAAATCATCATGTTTGATTTCGCGTGTTCATATTTTTTGACCTTTTATCATCAGTGTGGCCATAAATGAAGCAAAAATTGGCAGCATGGATAAAATAAATATTCCCAAATTAACCACTCTCTGAGGGGATACAGAAAATTTATAATTGCACCCCTGGTTAGTATTTTGAACCTCTGTAATTTCTAAATAAGTTCGGCCTATCGCATTCTTTATTTCATTTCTATCGTTAAATTTTTTCGCTTTTTAAGAGTGTTTATAAAACACGTTAGGTTTTAGCAGTAATTTTTACTATCCTTAGCCTCATTTATAACAAATCATACATACAAAAATATTAATAAAAGTACCAGTATACATAAATCAAAATCAAATTATTGAAAACGGCAACTTAAAAAAACTAAGGGCCTCGAATTATTAACAGGGATAAATTATACATACATGCAGATTTTTTCGTAGTAATGCAATTTTATATGCACAATAACGTGCGAAAAGGGATAATAATATCATCACAAACCCTTTTCGCACTTAGTTGTGCATAGGGCAATGAATTGGTGCATTAAATGCTGTGTATGTTGATCATTCGTTGAATTAAGTTAAAAATATCAGTATCACGCATCAAGTGCTAGTCCAGGGACAGTGAAGTATTGCAATGACATAATATAAAAAACTTAATGAGATGGTTTCCGTAGTGATGAACGCTTTAAAGGAGCTTTTTTGGGTAATTTCAAAATGATAAGCCCAGCTTCCCTAAACCGTGTTGTACCCCATTCTCCCCTAGAAAAAGGTTTCATTGAGCCACGAAAACACTGAAGAAAAAAACGTTTCTTTGTTTCCGATATTTCGAGAAATACTTTACCGTATTTCTTCTTGACATTAATGGATTCCATTCAATACGAAATACGTTTTCTGAAATTGAACTTTTTTCAATAATCTTTCATTTTGTAGGTTCGTAGTACACAAATGCAGCTTTAATATATTTCATGAGATATCTATTCTAGTGTTTTAATTTTATCCGTTTTAAAGTATAAATAGAATGCAGACTGTGCAGAGAATAACTGTGATTTTATAAGATACTTTAGTATGCTTTGAATAAAAGATTTAGAAAAATTAGTAGCAAAAGCTATTATATAAAATCGCATACATTGGTATGCGATTTTATATAATAGCTTTTGCTATATATATATCTTTTTTTGCGTTTAACTTTTAAAAGGGTGTGCTTAAAAAATCCTAAACATTGTGGCATACTGTTAAATAATTCCTTTTCCATAATTTATAAACATTGTAATATTATTTCGGCCTGTTATAGCGAAATAAATTATACATCATACATATGCCGATCAATAGCGGCCTCCGTGGCGTAGTGCTCAAGACGTTTGACTCACACACGGAAGGTTACGGGTTCGATTCCCGGTAAGAACACAAAAATTAAATGTGATTTTTTTCTTAAGCCTGGGTGTTCTGTGATGCAACTCACAACTATAATTGGGCCTCCTTGCTTGTTGTGGTGCAAAAAGCTAATAACCGACTGATTAAATTGATTTTTTGTTTTGTTTTTGTCTCTTTCACACAAACTCCGGCCACAGAACAGCGTCTTTGACTTCTTTGTAATATGTTTTTTTTTAATTTTTTTTTTTTTTTTATTTGTATAACGAACAGCTTTAATTACCCTTTAAATATATATAACAAAACAAATAACAAATAAACCAATTACAGGTTTACACAAGTAGCATCACAGAAAGTTAAAAAAGATTCTCGAACATAAAATGAATAGTAATTTAATGTAAATTCAAAAGGAAAGAAAAAATACTACGAATTATTTCATTATAAAAGTATTTCATTATAAATATTTCATATTTAACGCCGTACGTCATTAAGATTATCTGCAAATAAATCTATGTTAAATAATTTATTTATTACATTAAAATTATTAAAGGTTCGTCATAAATATGAATTTTGCATATAATTAGATGAAACAAGAAGTATGTGAAGAAGAGGGTTATTTCTTTACACTTTGGAAGGAACATTGATAGAAGTTTGCATAGTAGTTCAGTTTCAGTGCTGCAGAGCAGCGTTTATTTTATAATTAAAAAAATACATTCAAGAATTTGTTACCCACTAAGTCTAAATACTTAGTCAGGACAGTCGATTAAACCAAAGGCAATTTTTAGTAAATAAATAAATAAATTATATCCGCTATATCCGCTATTTCTCGACGTATTTATATTCTCCTGTTCTTCTTATAAAGTTAAACAGATTTATTGTGGTATTGGTATCACTTTCATTTGTATAAATATTCTTCGCATAGTCAGGATAAATATTTTTTGTAAAAAAATCCAGTATATTTACCAATTTCGCTAACTAAATCCGATGTGAAAATGTCCGATTGAAGAATCCAAAAAGTACAACTTTATCATTTAAATAAATATGAGAGATATATCAAGTCTTGTATCGTATCCAGACTAGTGTTACTTCACAGCCACACAAGGGTTAAATACTCCATCGACCTGATAGCATTTAAGAGATATTTAGAAAATGAGAATGCAAAATGCTGTTTTTCAAAATGGTTATTGATCAGAAACAAAAAAGAACGGATAAAATAACTTTGACTATCTAAAATTTAATAATGATACTATCTGGTTTTGGGCAACAATTACCTACATAGATACACAATAATTTTGTGCATAAATATGTTTGTTAATATCGTATGTCCACCAAATTACATAGAACATACTAACCCTCGTATCATTAAAATTTTATACGGAGTAATTAATTTCGTTATTACTTTCACTCCGGTTCAAAATTAGGTGTTTGTTACTTTGTTTTCGCAGGCGCAAAATCCTTTTGTAACATTTACGAACAGAAGGCTTTTACGACAATGTTTACAATTGCTTTTTAATGAGACAAACAAGGCGAAAGTCGTACGCAAAAGGACGTGCTTAACTTTCAATGGTTTTAATTTAACAAAATACTCCTACGTCCCACGCCTCGGTCACGCGCATGTATCAGGAGCACATACGAATTAAGGAGGTATCCTACACGGCCGTCGGAGATCACATTCCAAGCTGTTACTCCTACCGAACCTGTTTAGCGTCGACACTCAGAATGTTAAATTTTTGCGACAAATCGTAACCAGTGGCGCCTAGTAAGCGCAATTATTATTACAAGTTGACCTAGGTTTATCCTGTTATCCTGTTAACAGTATTGCCCGGTTTACGAGTAAATAACAACGTTTTTATGGGAAATAAAATGAGGTTAGGATATAAATTTTAATATCACATAAAATTACATGAAATAAAAATAATCCTCTTATATTGGATTTCAAAAAATGTGCTCGTAAAATGAACTCTGTTGGCAGAGATAAGAACTTACGACTGGTTGTACTGAAATAAAATTTTAATAGGAGTAATAATAACTACCCTTATTTGTTTATTTCTAGACCGTATTAGCACATTACAATTTTACTAATATCACTAGGCAATGTAAATTAGAAAACAAATAACACTTATAATTTTTCCACAGATCTGATCTTTTGTTAGAACAGTACAATAAAGTTCACATAGATACCAGTTTCTAAATCAATAAATCAAAAGCATTAAATGATTACAATTTAAAATATTACGTTTTTTTAAAACCTCATCTACGATATTTTTTATGCAATTTTTTGCTGCTTAAAACCGTAGATCAGAAAAAATACAGTAAAAATATTTTATTCCACACATATTTTTAGTGGCGAAGTAAAGAGTAACTGAATATAAAACGCCTAAACAAGCTGATCTTAGAATATTTTGAGTTTGTCCAAATGTTTGTAGACCAATACTGAAATTCAACCCACTTAGAATTTCATCTTAAGATAGCATCTCAACAGAGACCAAAGAAATAACAAGAATATCTGAAAATGTAGGCATTTACAGAGCTTATTACCCGTCATTGACTTGTTCTAAGTGTTCGCTTTACACAATGTGTAGCATTTGTCGTTATGTGAGACCTTTTTAATTTCTACGTCTACATAATTTATAGAAGTTTGAAATAATGTTTTTAATTAATATTTCTGTTTATTTCATTTTTTGTTGTTTATACTATTTATCTTTTTCACACTTTTTGAATATTCGTAAATAGTTGGTTAACTGTAATTTTTACACTCGTTTTTTTTAATATTTTTCTCCTTTCATATAAAAAGGCACAACTTGCCTACCACATACCGCACCCCACATTTGAGGACATACATAAGTCTTCTAAGCGGTGCAAACATACACGGAATAGTTGGTCGTTGCTGAACGAGAAAAGCTGCCCGTAGAAACTCTCTGTAATCTGGTAGCCTTAGCATATTTGTGCTGAAAGAAGATTATCCAGAAGTACATAATATGCACATCATTAGATTGCGAAAAAAGGGGAGTGAATTCTTCACTGACTCTGATTAAACTGATTGGACATGACCAATTCGCTCAAATGAAAACAAAACTGTTTAAAAGGCTTGAAATTATTTTTCGAAGCCACCAAATCTGTTTATCCAACAGGGCTACGGAATAGTAGCGAGAGGCTATATTCAGAAATCATAGAGAGGGGGAAAAGGACAAGACCACAGGATGTGTTTAGAAGACTGATTAAGATTTCAGCAGCAGCACGAAGGGGAATCAACAATATTAAAAACAAATAATTTGTCATTAAATTTACCATGAAATGATAAAAACTACATATTCCAGTGATCAAGGATAACCCAAGAAGATTTTGAGCGCGAATTGAAGGAAAAAAATCAATTTAACCCTCCCTCAAGGGGAAAATTCCCATCCCGATTGTCAAGCATCAAGAAGAGCATTCAGAGACATTTTAATATGTTTGATTGAGTCATTTCTTCAGTTTGGAGTAGACAGACGCCACTTATGACAGAGGAACGCTTACTTTTTAAGCAAAAAAATTACGGACCTTCGGTGGACCTTTAGATCCAATGGGGACAAGCCCGTTAGAAGTGGGAGTGCATCCGTCGAGCATGTCCTATATGCTTTAGCAAGAGTCAGAAGAGGTTGCCTTTATCCGCTTAAAATAGTTCGCTTAAAATATTGCAACTCATATCGCTGTGCCCAACAGCCAGCTGCATAGCGCTCGATGTCTAAGAAAATGGATCTATATAATGGACCGTTAAAGTTTCAAAAGACGCAACCTCCAGCTGATTCTGGCTAAGCGTGCAACTTTGTAAAAAGCCATCTTTCTCAAATTCACGGCTTTTCTGTCATGAAAAGTATAAGACAAATTCGTTTTAAGAATTGCACCGAGGTTTAAAATCGAATTGAAGTTCGAATAGAAGAGTCCAGGAATTTGACAGAAGGAACAAAAATGTATTTGTTTCGAATACTCCAATTGGATATTTTATTTGCTGCATTAGCTGCGTCACCCTCCAGGGACTGGCGGCTATTGCACTCAACCAAAATACATCCATAATTTGCAAAAACCTGAACCATACATGATTAAGGAAGGAGAATTTGGAGAAAATCATCAAACGATACATTCCACGGAAGTGGTCCCAAAACAGATGCTTGAGGACAGCCACATGAAATCTTACGTGATAAAAGTGTACTACCACCGATATACACAACGATTCGATTTGAAAAAAAGCTTATTATATGTTTAAATAAATTTGCAGGTATTTATCGAAGTCGTATATCGTACATATAAAAAGGCAGCGTTAATTTAAATTAAATAAAAATACCTAGTCAATACAGGCAGCTACAGACCACAAGCACTGTAATGCCTAGATTTCCGCATTTCCCGATAATGCATTTAACTCAGTTGTTATGTCTTTCAAATAGTTATTTTCTTTGTCTCTGTTGAGGTAGGCCTCTTTGAGTTTATTGTATATGTTATATCGGAACGATCAAAAGGGCGACATAAATTGTATGAGATGAAAAATATTTTAAAATGTATTAGAACTATATTTTTTATAGTTTAAGTTACGATGAAGCATTGACATTAAGACCAAATTTTGTAACAATGCGTCACAACACAGAATTCATTGTTATATTTTTATCACGCTTAAAAATACCACGGCTATAAACCGAACAAAGCCATGAAGAAAACCACATAATTTTAATAAATATCAGTTAAGAATCCAAGTGCCAAATTTTGCGATGCTTATCGACCGAGCAATTTGAGTGTGTGGTTTGCAAAATATATTAAAATACGTTTCCATGTGACCTCCATGGTTTTATTCGTGCTAAGTCAGTCAGGGGATTCTTATTTTCTGAGCGAAAAACTCTTGGGCGAGTCAACACAATGCAATTTCGACAAATTCCTTTTAAAGCATACAAAGTTGCAGATAATATAAACAATGCATGAAATGAAAAATGACACTTATTTATGTACTCCAATTAAAAGTACAGCTGTCTCAAAAGCCAACGTATTCTCTTGGAGGGCTAATGTATTTTTATTTTATTTGCTTATTACAAAAGTGCGAAATTTCATAAAAAATGACATATCCCTCACTCCATGAGTTTTTACAACACCCAAGTTTGTTGAAAAAAAAACTTTCTTATATTTCCTTCTTGCAACTGGCGGGAGTCGAACCCGCTTTACAGTTAGTCATCTTATCAACTACGTCAGGTACTTGTCGTTTTATCAATAAAAACCGTTTTCAATAAAGGAATCGGGCATTATGGGTTGGAAAATATTGCTTAAAGCAATAAGTCCACCGTTGTTCAACTAATGAAAAGGTTTTATAAAGACATAGCTTTTACGGTTAGCATTTAGCTAAAATATTATTGCAAACACTGACTTTTAGTTTTTTTTTATTCTAGCTCCAAATGGTCCATTAGTCTTTTACGGCACTAAAATTGGGCCGTTTTGCTACCACACTAACAAATTAATTACATTTTAATGTGTTTTGCGTACAATCTGCACATAATCACTAAAAATACTGCTGGTAATTTAGCGATTATTTATTACTTGTTTATTTATGTTACATAAAAATTCCAACTTTAGAAAAAACTTACAACTTATTTTTTTATTATTGCGCGATTGAAATAAAACGATTCGTTTTAAAATGGCAAAATCGTATGATGTCCTAATTTTGCATTCGTTTTACTAGACTACAGCCTTAACATGGACGAAAAAGTTACATGCATGCATGTACATATGTATACGTATGTTGACTCAATTCATCACACTACATACCATTCACATACATATGCATCTCTTTCAGCTACAGAGTTTGCCAATGCAGTGCCCTATGCACCACTAGGTATGATAGGAAAATGACAACATGCATTTCATACCAAAAAAATATTTTTTAATGGGGAATATCAGTGCTGTTTTTATAAAGACCAGAATTGAAATTGCGTGATCAACCTTCTATAAAATGCAGAAACTCCTGTGCAACCGTGATCTGAGACTAAGCACAAGATGGAAAGCAATAAAAGCTTATATTGCCAGTGTTGCTATATGTAGTAGAGGGTTGGACTCTTAAAGTTTCAACAATGAACAAAATTGAGGCCTTCGAACTTTGGTTTTGCAGAAGAATGCTCTCAATCTCATGGACTGATCGTGTCTCCAATGAAGCGGTTTTAAGCACTATGCACAAAGAGAGGAAGTTACTGACCACTGTCAAAAGCAGAAAAGCCTTATACTTTGGTCACAGATTTCGCTATGAGAAGTATGCTTTTTTTATCTTATTACGGAAGGAAAGATAGAGGGCAGGCGGGGTATGGGACGAAAAAGAGCATCATGGCTCATCTTAGACAGTGGTTTCGTGCGCCGGATGCAGCAGCGCTGATTAGACTGGCCCAGGATCGTGATGAGCTCAAAACAAAAGTCGTCACCCTCAGGTAGGAGCGGTAAAAGAAGGAGAGGAATCAGTGCAATAGGAAATTCGTTTTTTTTCTAACGCGCCGTAAAAATGAAAGCATTGAATCATTCGGCGAAGTTCCTTAAAAATGTATGGAAAAAGAATGAAATTTATTTGAATTAAAACAAACTACTGTGAACGACGTCATCGGTTCTTCTGAATCAGCAAACGATATATTGCTTTGATAAAATTCCGGGTCACGGGAATCCAACTTATCAATAAGCAGAACTCACCGAAGAGAATTTGTGACGTCACTCGCAGAGTGATTTCAAAATTACTCAAATAAAAAAAATCATTGCGCTGGTAATACGAAACATAAAACATATTATTCTTATTGGCTTAGTTTGATACCTTGTTTATTAAAAATTAAAAAACCGATGCTCATTTAAAGTTAATAATTATTTTATTTAAAACTTTTTTGGCACGACTGGCCCTTAATCTTTAAAAAAAATATTAGGACAATATATATATGTAAAGTTGGTATTAAGATTGTTTTCATTTTTAGATTTGTCTTAGTTTTTTTTTTAAATAACGCAGTTTAATGTTTTTCCTCCGAAATAATTTGGAACGACCAGAAAACCCGCAGATATTAATCTAGTATTGTGAGTGTGGAAAATTCGTGATTTTTTCCGGACTAAAAAAGTTATCTGTATTCTATTTCAATTTAGTTCATTGCCGAAATAAGGCATTTATTCGCAAAAAAATTATATTACATACTTGCAATATAAAATAAAATAGTGCTTGACATATAAAAATTGTAAGAAAATATTTTTAGCAGCCTTACTAGATACAAAAACACGCATTCTACAGCTAAATACTTTAATTTTTTGAGGTCACAAAGTTGTTTTACCGGCAGGACATTAAAAAATTAACTTTGAAGATCCATATTTTTTATATTCTTCTATTTATATTTTTTTTTTGCAACGAATGTCGAATCAGAATCAACGATCTTGTCACAGATTAGTTTGAAGTCACCAACGGAGTTCGTCAAGGTTGCGTTCTTGCACCTCACACTCCTGTTTACAATCCTCATGGACTTCAACCTAAAAAAACCGATCCCACTAGATCAATAAATATTTATTTCCTCCTCCCAAAAACTCTGTGACCTAGAGTATGCCGATGATGCGGTTATAATTGACGTTCAGTAACGGGTCTTCAGGCCACTGTAGATAGCATAAATAGGTACTCCGTATTCATGAGTTTAAAAATTAATATTACGAAAACCCGTATGCTGTTTAACACTTCATACCTTGATGCCCAAAATCCCCTGACTCTGTCAAACTAAATCATTGAAAAAGTCAAGAGTTTCAAATACCTGGGAGTGTTTGTCATGGAAAATGGCAGTTTTCAAAAAGAACTGGGAGTGCAGCTAGGAATAGCAGGTGCCCATTCTACAGTATGAAAGCTGTCTGGAAATTGGATGTTAACACATATAACACATATATCAACATGTATAACACCTATTATTCTCTACGGATGTGGATCGTGGCACCTCACTGAGGCCCAACACAGCAAAATACATAGTTTTGAGAATAGGTGTCTCAGAAGAATCTTGGGAGTGCGGCGTTTGACTTTGTACGGAATGAAGCAATAAAAGAACGGACGCAGCAAACTTTGGTGATAACTGTGACCAAGCGGAGGTAATTCGGTTAGCTTAGCCATATACTGCGGATCCCTCCTGAGAGCCTTAACCACGCTTGCCTATTTTACAAAGCATCATATTTTTTTCAGTTTGTCGGCCGTTCATGTTAGAACTACGAGACGCAAACCTGACTTGGGAGGATGCACAGAAGCTGGAGAGATTCCTCGAAGATCTTCGTACATATGCTCCAACTAGGGAACGGACATGGAACGATGATTATAATGGTTGATGCGTTCGCTTATGATAACTTCAGGTCTCGGGTTTGGTTCCTGGCAAGTTAAACATTGAATATTAATTTAAATTTTTGTTTTATACGGCAATATTTCACTGTCCTTGGACTAGAACCTAAATCTTAAGACTGATCACCTTACCTTCATGTAACAGATAATTGAAACATGCTGCATTTCGTGTACAGATGCAGTGCCGTTTGCACTATCAGGTGCGAATAAGGGTATTATAATAAATGCATTGAAAAACAATTCATTAAACTTAATCCATTTTTAAATCACACCAAACCAAAGCTATAGATGCTTAAAGATTCCTAGTTCTCATCCAGTCAACTCTTCCTATCATCCGTTAAAGTTGTATTACAGAGTGCAGTTGCTGCTTTGTTTATATGTACGTCAAAATGCGGTGTTCCTGTAATAGCTCAAGCGTATAATAAGGATAAATGAAAATGTTGTTCAATGTGACACTTTGAAATGTATCCTTCCGCGACCCAGATATTTCATGCATTATTTACCCCGAGTTCTGAAACAGACAGATAAATTAAAAAGAATTTCCTGATCATTATATAAAAAAATGTTTATCAGTGATATAATTGACTTGTTTTTATTTCGATTCATTCATGTTTATCATAAGTGAATTCCAAATTCAACAATGTTTTGAGCATGTCCAAATGTTTGCAGACAGGCTGGATTTCCTCCTCAGGGAGTTACTTATATCTTAATTTGTTAAGAAAACACTTTTGAGAAGGGAATACATAAGTTAAGGCATTTACGGGGCTTATGACCTGGCATTGACGTGGTTTAATTTGGCCACTGTGTAAAATTCACCATTCTGTCATTTCAGGCGTTGTCGGATGGTTTAACCGGATGAATCTCACCCACACGATAAAGGTTTCAGCTCTTTTACTTCACAAAAGTCAACAGATGGAAGAGTTAAGGAAATGTGGATGTTTAAACAAAGAAATAATGGTAAATGTTACACAATGTGTAAAATGGACACTCAAACAAGCTCATGACAGATCATATGCCCTGTAAATGCGTAGATTTCCGTATTCCCTTCTTAAATGTGTTTTTCCTCTCTTTTGCAATAAATGTTAAATTTCAAATCAGTCAATTACATTGGTAAAATCCCTCTCCCTCCCTTCCACTTTATTTTCTCATCATCAGCCTTCTTGGAGTGCTCTTTTTTCCTTTTCTTGCATATACCATCATTTTTTACATTTACTCAATACTACATATCATGTTTTACCATCATATTTATATTTTTTTGTGAATTACTTTTACTGAATGGTTTAATACTCCTCTCTTAATCCTTAATCCCAACTCTTTATAATAAATTGAATGTACCATCAATTGATAAAATCTGTAAAAAATATTTAATTCTACAAATGCATTAACAAAAAACTCTGCATCAAACTTTTCAGATAAGTACCAAAATATTATTATATGCCAAAATTTAACACAAAATATTTTGGAAATAGTTTCATATATCAAGGAATTAACATATTCAACAACTTGTAGAGAATTACAAAATTATCAAGAACTACTCTAAATTTAAGCTCGAGTTAAAATATTTATCTATCTACCTCCTTAGTTATTTATTTTTTAAATATAATTCATTTAGTTGGGCATTTTACTAAAAAGCCTTATGTAAAAAATATAATTTTTTGACTCAATGATGAGGTAAAATTGTTCAGCAAATGCCCTACAATCTACAAAAATGCACTAAGTCCTATCTACACTACAGGCAGAATTATTTTTCATGTTACGTCAATAGAATATGAATGCGTTAAGGGAATAAAAAAAATATTCCACACGAGTTTCAAAGTTTATTTATTTATTTGACACTTTATATACATTATATATACATATAAGGGCGGGCATATTGCCTTAAGGTAATTTCTTTCTACCTACTCAAACCGTTCAGTTTGAGAAAATTATAAATACATGGACATATTGAATCTTACAATTTTATACAAAAATTAAAAACAAAGATTAACATCATGAAAATATATTTTAAAAAAACACTATACTATGAAGAGAAGATAGGGGATTGGAAGGAAAAAAGAAGGTTGGTATCAAAGATACTGATATTTCTGAAAAAAAAGGAATTACGTTTTAGTTATTTTTTGACTGTATGATATTTTTTAAGTTTTACTTTGTAGTGTATGGTTGAATTGGCACTGCACAAGTTAGCTATTTTACTTAACCTTGGCAAATAAATGTTTGTCGCAAGAGGCAAAATAAGCAGTTCACAACGGAGTCCTGGTCCCGACCCTGATTTATGGGAGCGAAGTATGAACTTGGAAAAACAGGGATGAAAGTAGACTGAATGCTGTCAAAATGCGATCTCTCAGGCGAATGCGTGGTAAAACTATGTACGATAGATGCACAAATGTTGAGATCCGTACATTATGTAAGGCTGAGACGAGCATTATCGACAATATCAAGAAAGGAGCTCTGCGCTGGTTTGGACATGTAGAACGAATGGACAGCGAAAAATCGGCTAAGAATATTTACAATGCGAACGTTGATGGATGCAGAAATAGGGGAAGACCGAAGAAGTCATGGCATGACCAAATCCAACAAATACTTGAAGATGTACATGTCAAAATAATCGGAATAATCGGCGCGCGTGCATGAGAAGATGTATGAATGTAGAGGAAGCGAGATCTGTATGCAAGGATGGAGTGATTTGGTGCTCTATCCTCTTTGCCTACCCTTCCGGGAAACGGCGTGATGGTTTGTTTAAAAAAATATTTAGACGTTATTTTTTGTTAATTAAAAAAAAAAAAAACAGCAAAAATCAGTCTCATTGACATTTTATTTTAGATAAATAAAAGCGAAGAAAGATCCTAATATTACTGAATTAGGAATAATGATGGAATTTAAACATACACTTAAAATGTCGGAAAATTCATGCAAAATAATTCACAAACAATTGTTTTACCACAATTGACCCACTGTCTTAGTATATTGTTTTTGTCGAATCATAAAAATAAGAACCAATCATCTTTGACTAAAACTGCTAAAACATTGTATTGTTTAAAAAAAATAGGTTCACAATTTCAGGTCCATGTAAAATGAATTACAAATACTTTAACACGTAGACGTAATAGACGAAAATAGCCACGTGATTTTTTTTTAATGACCAATAAAAGTAGACAATCCATACGCAAGGAAAATATCAGACTGTAGTCAAGTTAAAAAACAGTATCGTAATAAATATACACGTTACAAGTGCAAAGTAGATGGCATTTTAATTCGTCGGTTCCTTCCATAATTTCATTCTCAAACGAACTTTTGTCGTGACCAGGTGTGACGGTATAAGATTAGAAACGGGATTATAAAATGTATTAATTTCCCTGCAGCTGTGAAAAACAGAACGTACAATGTGTATTGTTTCATTCAAAAATATTACATGATCCAGCTTATTGAATAAATGGATAATTATATTTTTATTTATATCCCTACAGAGATGAGGTGGATTTTTTTTCAAATTCAGGATTATTATTATTAAGTGGCCACTTTAAGTACTACAACATTCCCCATTCCGCTTATTAGCAAATATCCACACCAGGTAACATTTTTGATTTTTGTATTTATGTTACGAATTTGAGAAACCATCCACAAGCGAGTTGAAGCGCCATCTATGTATTGATATTGAAGTTAAGTATTTTAATTAAGCAGATTACTTTATTTTATGTAGTTAAGACTCTTCCGAGTTAAATTAAGTACTAGTAATCGCCTGCTAAATGGATAATTATTTACATTTACGTACATTTTTCTAAATCTTAAACTAGACAGCCAGTGTCGTAGTAGTAATACATAGTTATACAGAAATATAAACTCGGAAAATATGTATAAATATCTATTTCACACGAGTGTTTGTGATTTATCTTTTAGAAGATTTGATGAATATTTCATTATGATGTGAAATCATTACAAATCTACTGAGAATGCAATAATAACAACACATCTTATGTTTTATATATTTTTTTAGTGAGTAAATGAAAAAGAAAATTGATTTTTAAGAAATATTTTTAAAAACTACATTTTTTTCTTTTAGCAACATATTTTTTTTTTTTAAAGTTAAAATAATTTTGAGAGTCGTTATTTTTTTCTTTACAACATGCTAGGAGGCTTAATTGAACGTAGTTATGCAGAAAGCAGCCAGCTATAGAAAAATAAAACTGAGATAAAAGCACTTTTGTGAAAAGAGTGAATAATCAAGTCTACGCAACAGTTGGAATGTTTTTGACCATAACAAATAATAAATAATGAGTAAATTAGTTTTCTTCAATATAACAAACAAGAATATTATTATTTATTTGATCAGTTTAAATTATTTTTAAAGTACAATAAGATATTTCTAGTGCTGTGAGTGTTTTCTGCGAATTGAAAAATGCCATTTTAGTGATCGACAAATAAATCTAAATCTAAAATCTAATTACAGGGGTAAATAACGGCACAGAATGCCCAAGCCAAGGCAAAATCACATAATCGTTTTTTGTGTTTTCACCGGGAATCGAACCCGGAACCTTCGGTGCATGAGTTTAATCTCTCGTGGAGATTACCAATATCTTTCTATACCAGAAAAATCTACCCTGCCCCTTTACTCTTTTTTATAAGGACCGTCCCAAAGGACGCCGCAGGAAGATAGCTTTTTAATATATTTTTGATAACTCCCCCCTCCTATCCTTAAAAAAGCAATGAAGTGCTAGAAGTTGCAAATCCGTTATAATAACCTCTTTATGAACAATTTCAAACTAAAAATCCGCTGATGCAAAATTTACACTTTTTTATAACTAAATAAAATATAGTAACAATATTTGATTATTTTTTTCTTTCACGTTAGGAAATTTTTATTTAGATACATTTTTAGTTACACGGTGACCAGTCTTCGGCTTCAGATACCAGTCCGGGAACGGAAAAATATTTGTGTACACCACCTCAAACCAAAACTTATATTTTATGTCGATCGTGCCAGAAATTGAACCCAGGAGCTCCAGCATGGTAGGCAAACGCACCATCTACTTCGTTATAAATAGGACACATCTCCAATCAATTTTTGTTTCAGAATTTTATTATTATTGAGTCGTTTAGTATAAAACACGTATTCAAGATTCTGGTTTTGTTTTATAATAAAACACATTATCAAATACATATATCTACAATATTTTGAGGGTGTCCAAATTTTTGTAGACAAGAACTGGATGCAACTGGGGAGCTGTTTATATTAACATATTATAACAGAGATGAAGAACATTTAAGAGAAGGTAAAATAGAAGTCTAGGCATCTACAGGGCTTATGGCCACTTTACACACTGTGTAACATTCACCATTCTGGCCATATTTGTACATCTATATTCCATAAATTCTTTCATCTGTTGATAATTGTGAAGTTAAATAGCCTAAACCTTAAACTCAAAATATTGTTGACCTCCTGGTCTATTAAGAAGTATAGAAATTATAAAAATATAATTTTCAGGCGTTGCCTAAGATGTGCGTGAAATTATTCAATTAAATTAATCTGACCACCATAAATAAAGGTTTCAGCTCTTTAAGTTCACAAACATAAACAGATGAAAGAATTTAAGGAATATATAAGTTCAAATATAGGCAGAATGGTGAATGTTACACAGTGTGTAAAGTGGAGACTTGAACTAGCTAAGACAGGTCATAAGCCGTGTAGATGTCTAGACTTCTATTTTCCTTTCTCTAAAATGTTCTCCATCTCTGTTGTAATATGTTAAATGTTTAAAAAATAAATGAATGGCGCGATGGATCTTTTTAACGAAAAATAATACTGTTTTAAATAATATATCGAAATTGCGAAAGAGACGTCATAAGAGCAAAATTATTAGTAACTATTTTTTCATCGTTTTACTTATTAGTGTTCATTATTTTTCTATTAATTATATATATGAACGTGAAAGTATGTGCATTAGTGTATGTGTACATGTTCATCTGTGTATGTATGTGTTTAAATATATATATGCATGTTCATGAGTAAAAATTTATGTATGTATGTGTATGTATGTATGTACATATATATATATATATATGTGTGGATGTGTGTGTGAATGTTTATGTATGTATGTTGTATGTGTACATTTATTTACATTTTTATTTCTTTTTTCATTTTTTTTTATTTACTTAGTATTTTTCTCTTTCTTTTATATTTCCCTATCTCACTTCCTTTCACCACTAGTGAACTGTACGTTTGGTTTTTTTATATTTTTGTTCCTAAATAAAACCCATGATTGGTGTTGTTATTTGTTGTTATTCTTTATTTATTGTTTATTACAATGACTGTGTTGGTTTCAAAAATAAATAAATCTGTGAATACATATATCTTATGATAATATCTAAATTATTTTCATTTTTGTGTCTATGGCTTACAAACTTCTTTCGAGAATTTTCCTCAACTCTCTACGAAGGGTTTCGCTGTCAAATTTTCGGCTCAAACTTTGAATAGAAGCCCATCAAACGTAGAATTAGCATTATCGAAGGCGGCAGAATCAGTTTGCGCTATGAGCGGGGAGCAAGCCACCAAGCCACCAAGCCAACAATAATAGGCTGCGAAGTATTTTAAGAACCCCATAATGACGAATATTTGCTATCAGCGAAACACATTCGTCGACTTGTACCTCGCTTCGGCGAGAAGCATCCAAGGGGGAAAGCGTCTTTAATTTTGATAATGGATGTTTCACGTCTCGAAATTTTATCAGCTCTCTGGATTTATCGGAATAATGCTTGCAAACAGGAGTGCTCGTACTTTCTACAAAAAACTTGCAAACGTGTTTCCACCATTGTTAGATTTACCTTTATTTAAAAAAAACATTTTACTGAGTTTTCGTTGCAAACTTAATGTCATTTACATTTAAATTTATTCTCACATAATAAAAACATTTACATACAACATCTAATATCATCAACATCTGAGAAGCCAGCCTAATTTCCGATTGCCATAAAGAAGACAAGGTGGTACTCAAAATTATGTATTCCATAAAGGAGTTACCTAATACTAAAATAAGGTAATAATATTACCTACTACTACTACCATCACGCCATTTCCCCGTAGGGGTAGGCAAAGAGAATGGACTGCCACACACGTCTATCCTGGCATACATTCCTAGCTTCCTCCACATTCATACATTTTGTCATACATGCCCTTCGGTTCTGTCTGCTTTTGACATGACCAGACTTAAGATTTTGGTTTATCTGATTATGCCACGTCTTCCTTTGTCATCCTCGTCTCACGTTGCCGTTCATTTTCGCCAAAAATACTTGTTTTACCATTTTTCGTCGTCCATTCGTTCTAAATATTACCCCCTTTATAAAAATAAAAAAGTAACCATATGGTTTAAATATATATCATTTTCATAATATTTTTAACACAATAAAGAAAAAGCATCATAAAAATGTATATGTGTTCAAAAATGGCCTTGGCTTTGAGTGTAATGGTAGCATGTTTGCCTACCATGCAAGAGGTCTCGGATTCAACTCCCGGCATAGTTGATATAAAATTTTGATTTTAAAGGGTGTTTTTACACTAGAATACTTCATAGTTCTTGAACTGGCACCTTAAACGTAACACTGATCATCTTACCTTAATGTTACAAAAAAATATCAAAATATACTACGATTATTGTACCAATGCAGTGCTCTATGCACCATTAGGTGCGGAAAGATAAAAATTACAATAATGATGTTTACAGACAAAAAAAAATCTCAATTACAATAAACGTAATGATACGAGTATATTTGAAAAAATATCTCGAAAGCCCTATCATCTGAACCTGTTAGGGCTTTTTTTATTAACAGAGATGAAGAACATTTTAGAGAAGGTAATATTGAAGTCTAGGAATCTACAGGGCTTATGACCTGTCATTTATTTTTTATTTATTTACATACATATGTTTATTGAACTTTATTTGAGACATAAGACCCAACTCCATGGGACTAAAAGTCATGTGTTGAGATAGGACAAGCAATTAGTTGACACAGACACATGAGTATATTACCACAAATATAGGATCAGAAACATTAAAAATAATGTTTTAAAATATAAATATACATGGCACATCAATACGGTAAACAGTTAACTTAAACATTCACTGGTTTAAGTGGCCACTTTACACACCGTTCTCCATTCACCATTCCGCCCATATTTGAACATTTATATTCCTTCAATTCTCTTTTTCTGTTGATGTTTGTGAAGTTAAAAAGCTGAAACCTTTATTTATGCTGTTTATTTGAGCTTCTTATTAATATTAATATATTGAATATTGTTTATATATTTTTTTCTATTGGTCTATATACATTGGTTATGTTTTTTATGAATATTTTAGTTTTTTATTTTTATTTTGTTTTATTTTTATTTATTAAGGAAAAACAACAGTGGTTTTATAAGAATACAAAACATAAAAATAGTACATACATCCAGTTAAAGTTTTTCACAAATATAATGAGAGAACATGTTACACAGTAAAGTGAAAAATAATATATTATTTAAGACATGAGAAAAAAAAAGAGCTCGGAAGAAGGTTAAGGGATCAGGAAATAGAGTGGAGGAGTGGAGTTTATTCTGTTAATTATAATTAGGTTAATTGGATTAATTACATTTTTTTATTGTTATTATTATGTCAACATTGTTAAATAGCTAATCTTAGGCATGTCTCACATTTTGTAAAATGTTCCCTCGGCACGGGACACCCCAGTGAGGGAACATTATCATGTATAAAAAAGAATACAAACAATGTAAAAGTAAAAATTAATCAATAAATAAAAAAAATATTGTATCGCTCTCGACTTGTAACTTTTAATTTACTTTACTATTGATAATATTTGATTTTTATTTTGAGTAAATGATTTTATGACTTTATAATATTTAAAGCGCTTACTTTTAAAGTTAAATAAAAACATACATATTTTGCACAATTAACACTAACCTAAATTTTCCCCGTCTCAGTAAAAATAGTTGTCAACTTTAATTATTTGAAAGGGTTTCAAGTTTTAAAATGTTCTTCTTTCAAAAAAACCACTTCAACTTTAATAAATCAAAAAACGTGTTGATATTGTAAAATATATAAACTTTTGGATTAAATTGTAACTGGTTTAATACATTATTTTCTCGTTACTTTGTCTTCGGCGCTCTCAGATTTAAAAGCGATGTAACTTTTATTTTTGTGTTACCTGCAAAACAAAACAGAAGGTTATTGTAGGAAAAACTTCTTACTTCAAAATTAACAATAGGAATCTCAGGGGATTGAAAAAACTTTGCAGTTGACTCGAAGAAATTACTTTCTTAGAACTTTCCAGTGGAAATGTTTACTCGACAAATTGTCTGGCCTTTCTTACAGCAATAAAAATAATTTGCGATGATTTATTTTGCACAGTTTTCGTGTAAAATCACATCAAGGGCGACGTATTAGGTTAGATGTCAACACGTCTAACAGTAACAAAGACCTTGAATAAATATTTTATTTAAAATTTCGTTTATCTACGACAAAATGATATTTAGGCAGATATAGTTGGTGTACTCGTATATTAAAAATTTAAACTAATATCATTTGTATGTCAAGGAAATTTCCGAATAAATTCAAGCAATAAAATATCAAACAGAGAAAAGTCTAAATTTGAATGCCAGAGTATTAATATAAAAACTAAAATGGCATGTTTTTAGAAAGAAAGAACATGAATATTAAAAAAAAAAAAATTAATGACAATTTATTATAAATACTAGGATAATTTAATAGAGGATTTTTGGTAAAGAAGAGAAAAAACCGCAACAAGTTCTACGATTTTCTTTGTGAAAAACCTGACTCAGTTTCAGGTGTCTGGAATGCATGTTTAAACATTTGAAGCTAATGATTTTTGAGAATTTTTCATTTGTTTTATTCCACAATAGGCCCAAGGCAGCCGTGAATTACATCACAGAACACCCAGGCAGGATAAAAAACACGTTCAGTTTATGTGTTCTCGCCGAAAATCGAGCCCGGAGCCCGGATGCAAGAGACTTGTACATTACACCAAGGAGACCACGGATTATTGGCGTTTATTCATTGCAATACAATATGTCAATCGACAGTAAAAATAAAAATAACAGTCGAGTAGTATTGTCGTGTTTGTACGAGTACATAATAAAAATCTTTAGAAAAACCCTATCAAAGGAAATTAAAAGTATTGATTGTTTGAATTGCGTTTCCGTTTTATTATTTTACTAGTTTACTTAATTTTATGTATAGTAGATAATTATAATAGATTACTACTAATTCCTTCAGACACAAACAAAACAAAACGTTTCTGGGCCGCGATTACAAACGCTTTCTTCATCGGTACATATGGAGACGGTATGAAGTCAAATCGATATTCATCTACGAAGATGTGTATAGTTGTATGAATATGAATGTCTTTGTCCTATAATAAAACATGTTTAGAGAAAAAAAAATATGCGTATTCTATTCTTCAGACAGAAATCTTAATTTTTATTTGATAATAACTTCCCATTGTGCTATCATACAGTCCTGGGCCAAAAACTACATAAATATGTTACAATATATCCTCTGTTTGTCTGCGAGCTACATTAATATTTTTTTTCTAATGAATCACTGAAACATAAATTGTAAACATCAAAAAATAAATAGCAAAGAAATTAGAAAATTTTAACAATGCATCCATGTCTTTTTTTATAAAAAAAATAATTGTTACGTTTTTATACTTGACCCAAATATTAAAATTTTTGGGAATATTTTCAACTAGTTGAAAACAACTCACTATTATTAAATTAGAAGTAGAGTGGAGTTCGAATATCAAACCTCCAATCCGTGAGTCCGCAATAGTAGCCACTGGACCACAACCCGGTTTAACATACATTTATAAAAGCCTAAGAAATATTTTGAATGCTCAACTTATGAGACAAATTTACTTTGCTTTTTGCAAAGGAAACTATCATATTGCAATTTAGCTTGGGGAAGTTGCTCTCGTTCAATCATTGAACCAGTGAAAATAGCACAAAAATGGATCATGAAGATCATTCTCAAAAAACCTTTGAGGTATTTAACGGAAGATCTATTCACTGAGTTAAAGTTATTGGATGTAAGACGATTGTTTTTGAGGTGCCTACTCCTTAAATTTTATGATAAATTAAGTGAGGTCAAAAGAGCCCAACAAAATATAAACACTCGTTCAGCAACACAAATTAACTGTATTTTCCCATTTGTATCAACCACTTTTGGTAAAAAGCAATACAATGTAATTGCTCCAAAAATATTAAATGATTTATTGCCAAATATAAAAGACTCAAAATGTAAAACAAATTTTAAAATAAAAATAACTACTCATACAAATAGTGTAGCGAGAGATTTTTTAGAAAAATATATGTTAATCAAAACACGTATTACTTTATATAATTGGTACACATATTATTTATATTTTTATGTATTTCATTGGATTACATTATATATTATACTTTATTATTTATGTTTAAGTTACATGTATTCTTGACACATATATATATATTATATTTGTATAATAACGATTTTTAATTTCTTACATTTAATTAGCTAGGCATTTATAACTAAGTAGTTTTAGTTTTTCTTTTTTATTTTATTGTTTTATTAGTATAGGACTACTTATGCTCTAAAGATAAAAAATCTCCACCTTAGAACAGGCTGAGCCATGTTAGATGGCGACCATCATAAACAGAGAATACTCAGTTTTCATTTTACATTAATTAGTATTATATAGATTCCCTGTTATTAAGTATGTATACTAATTTTTTGCAATATTTTTTTTTTTTTTTTTTAATTAAAAATATATACCTATATAAATAAATTAAAATAAAAAATGTTGTCCTGATGCCGTTTAAAATATATGTATATTTATGAAATAATTTTATTTATTTTATTTGGGATTTTTACAGCTATTACATAAACAAAATAATTAGAAAAATCTTAACAATACTAAAGCCAATTACAAAAATCCACTGTAAATATAATGACACATAATATATAAGAAAAGAAGTTTGGTAATTGTATTTGTGTGACGTTTGTATTCATGTGTATGTGAATGTGTGTATGCGTGAATGAATGAGGGAGAGGATACATGTGCGTGTGGGAATGAAAGAGGGAGAGGGTGCGTGTGTATGGGTGCGTAAGTATGAAAATAATATATTTGCTTAAAACTTGTAAATTGTATTTAAAATGGTACAATAAAGAGCTTAGTAAAAAGTTAGAAACCTTTTTGTTCAAATTCAAATGACGAAATGATATAAATTGTTTTTTTTTTTTTTTTTAAGTATGTTTAATTTCAAAACCGTATTCTGAAAAAAAAAAAAGCATTTTATTTTTTAAATTTAACTGATACACATCGAATGAATAATGTGCGACGAGTCCTATACAATACAGTAGGTAACCACAAAATGCAGTAAATACGAAGTAATGACAACAATAAAATAAGGTTTGACAATACGCGAACGTTGATTCAAAACGAACACACAAATGCATATTATATGCACCTACATAATATATGAATAAGATTAACATTAAGATATATATAATAATAATTAAATTGTATTTTGTTGCTATTAATTAATTATGTTCGTGCTTCCATTATGTTGTATCTCAACTCAACACAGGTCCCTTGGCCTTATAGAGTTTGGGATACGTAATTATTGTATTTTTTTGTAATATGTATATATTAGTATGAAAATTCATTATTTAAAAAGTATTGAGTGTGCAAAAAATATTTGGGACATTTAAAACAATTTGCGTTTTATGCTGTTTACACGTCATGTGAGATAAAGGATTTTAAAAGATTTTGAGAAATTTGTTCAATTATTTACATAAAAACATTACGCAAAAGAGCCATATCATCTGAGGCATATATATATATATATATATTTTTTCATGAATATGTAAATCAAGGTTTTAAAAAACTGACCTATTTAATAAATATTGGCTAACAATATTTTGAGTTTGTCCGAATTTTTGTAGACAACGACTGGATTCAATTACCTCGGGAGCTGTAAATATTAACATATTAAAACAGAGATGAAAATCATATTCTCGATAAATCCACCTGGTCCATGAAGAAGTATAGAAATTGAAAAAAATAAAACTTTCAGGCGTTGACTAGTATGTAGGTGAAATAATTCAATTAGACGAATCTTACCCGCATAAATGAAGGTTTCAGCTCTTTAACTTCACAAACATCAACAGATGAAAGAAATCAAGGAATATAGATGTTCAAATATGGGCAGAATGGTGAATGTTACACAGTGTGTAAAGAGGTCATTAAAACCAGCCTATGACTGGTCACACGCCTTGTGGATGCATAGACTTCTATTTTAACTTCTCTAAAATTTTATTTATCTCTTTTGTAATGTGATAAAATATTAGCTACTTTTAACAATGAGATTTTGATGTCTCTGTTTCTTTCATCCTATTTTTTTTTTTCAACCAACTGCCTTTTTATATGAAGGTCTGTCACCGCCTTGAATTTGTCTATATTTTCCAATAGACGTGGGTGTTACGGTTATTTAGCGACTCAACATAGGTGTTGGAAACCTTCAAACAACCAATGTCTTAAGGACTTATTAATGGCCGCCGACACTTATTTATTTATTCAGGCGGGAAAAGCATTGAAACCCCGCGATTTCCTCTCGAGATAAAATGGCGACCTGTTGAAACAACATGGATTCAACTTTCAGACGGAATTCTCTTACGAGGATGAAAAGATTATCTTTTAATAAAATACTTACAGGTTGTACAAAATCCCGAGTATTTCTGGACTTTTACACCTGTAATAATTAACCAAGGTGTGTGTGGGCTACGAGATCTTTATATTATAAATATTTGCTTGCAAAGAAATTTTAACTTTTAAGTGTTTTTTCTTAGAACCTGTGTATCAAACAAAACACTCACACATTAAAATATGTCCTCTAGTTCTTCGTTAATTGGATATTACACATTACAAACTTGATTCGTGGCAGAGCCAATAGTTTTCTTTTGAAATTCTCTTATTTACAATAAAGAATTTCTCGTACAAGACTTTTTAAAATTATTTTTAACATATTGGGGGTATATCTAAATAATGGAACGCGTTTTGTCACTACGGTTGACGATTAATTCCGTTTTTTCATATATTTTTGCACCACAGGGAGCTCAATCACAGTGGTGAATTATAGCACATACTATTTTTTAGCAATATTTCCAGTTTGTCGAAATTTTTGTTGACAACCACCGGATTGAATCCATCGGGAGTTATTGCGATAAACTTTCAGGAAAACAGATGGAGAACATTTCTTCATAAAGGATTCAGCTCTTTGATTTAAATATGGACATAATGATGATTATTACATTATGTGTAAAGTGGCTAATTAAACCAGCGTATGTCTGGTCGCATGCCTTGTAAATACCTACACCTCCATGTCCCGTCTCTAAAAAGTTCTTCATCTCGGTAAAAATACGTTCATTTATTTCTTACTCAAACGTAATTGCGTAATGTGATGAACTCAAAACAAAAAATAAAAAAAATTTTTTAGACATATTTGAGTATTCATAATTTACCCAAATATTTCGAGCGTGAAGAACGAGTTGTAAATAAATATCCATCGGAAAATAAAAATCAAATTGAGGCAGAGTGAAGTTCGAACTTCTGCTCTGTGAGTCCACGATACTTGCCACGGGACCACAACCCGATTCAAATCATACAGTATTTTTTTTAAATATTTATTAAATGTGAGCAAAAACTCTCAACATCAGTTTTCTCTAGATCATGGCAATACTGTATCCGTGGCTTGTACAGATGTACAAGAAATAGTTTTACTCGGCAAAAAACCGACGGGAATAAAAATAATAATGAAAAAACAGTGAAAATCGTGTCTCAATGTAGACACAAATGTACCGAGTCACGAGGTTTCCAGTTAGTTAATTTTATTTATGGCAGATGGCAATGGTGTCATGTGTCGCATTTGATTCCCGACAGAATTCTCGAATGCTTTGAATTCGTAACGTTCGAATGTTGTAACGCGTCAACAAAATGGAGCGTAACATCTTTTCTGCACAACTGGAGTCGATCCTTGCGGTAAAATAATATGACTCTCTACAGTTTTTTTTTTTCGTGTAAACTTTATAAAATAAAAGTTTAACCCGCCTGTTTCTGCTATATAACCGAACAAGATATAAAAGTCACCACGCAGCGTTGCAAGTTGCGCTTAATTAATTAATATCTCGTCATTTACTATGAATATTACCTCAAATTTTAATTTAATCTTCTAGTAAACCTTAAAGCATAAGAAAAAACATAATTTTGTCCTTCAGGATCTCCAAAAATGACAAAATATCGAGTACCTTTAGACAAATTTATAAAACATTCATTTGAGAGTAAAGGGTGTAATCTAAATAGATCACTAAGAAAGACATACATATAATTTTAATGAGATGAAAAGAGACAGTGATTATCGGGCGATCATTTCCTAACCTCAAATTATCTAAGGTTAATCTAAGGAAACCTCAGGTTACCACACAGTGACTCAAGGGAGTTTTTTCATACAGTATTTTAAAGGTAAATGCCGGCTGGTTTCGGAACACGACTACTCTTTTGTAAAGTCTTTAAATTATGCTTAACTAAACATTTTTAATCTTGCTTCAGCTTTGCTTGAAAACAAATACCTAAAGTACAGATGTTTATGCTTGTATCTTGTCTAAATTATATTTGTATTAAGTATATTTTATTTTTAAAATGTAAAAAAATTCGGAACGCAGAATTGACGTGGAAGCAGACGAGAGTGCCGGTTGGCTATACGGTCTCCTAGGAGGGTATAGTGATGTCCACATGCTCCACTTAGGAGCAGATGAAGAAAAGAAAAAGACAAACGGATAAAAAATTTAATTAAAATTTCGTTTATGCGCACATTTAAAGGTATATAATCACGTAAGAACACTTTTTAAATGTTAATTATACTTAAATATCAATTCACAATACCTACGATAAAAAATTTAATTAAAATTTCGTTTATGCGCACATTTAAAGGTATATAATCACGTAAGAACACTTTTTAAATGTTAATTATACTTAAATATCAATTCACAATACCTACGAGTATGTAGTATATTTACACCCCGGCCATACCCATGTGAAATTTTTGTTCGCATTTATGTAAAAAAATATTTTATCGATTTTCCCCTTAGAGTAATAATTAACCACTGGCTAATAGAGTCGCCCATATGGACAAAAAACATTTTATGATTATCAACCAGGAAGTCAGTTACAGTTAACAGAAATAAATATCAAGCTCAAACCGTTGGCAGTTAAAGTAAAAACCAAATAAAATATAAAACGCTTTTTTTTCTATGCAATAAGGCTAAAAAGCTTCTGTAGCGAGTTATTACTTTGAGGTTCTCCCTATTTTTGTTCGACGTCTTCTCCGCTTCAACTTATATGGCACCCAACTTCCTTGCTTTTAAACCATTACTTTGCAGTTTGGCGGGAATTTAAAAAATAAAAATTGTTTAGAATTTAAAAAAGAAAAATAAATAAAAAAAAAAAAAAACGTTTGGCAACGGTTGAATAATCAACTGCTGATGGTTTTTCAAGTTCGCTTTGCGTCTGTCATGAGTCTTTGTCGAAAAATGTTTCCAATTCTTCGTCTTTAAACTGTTTCGATGCGCCAGAGCGTTCTTTTCAACAGCGAAATAATTATTTTTCAAGCATCAAAACTAAGTTTTGCATGTTGTTTCCGATGAAGTATGGTTGCCATAAGTCTCCACCAAAATTCTATGATTTAAAAAACATATATTGGTTACGCCACATTAACTCTATGTGTAAACACCCATATACATAGCACAATTACTAGGATGAGGTGTTTGAATTTATTTGCTACCTACGGAGCCCTGTTTCAGATGTTGCATTTGCCTACCGTGGGTACCAATATTGTTCCGCGCCAGAACAACAACTGAACTGACCGTATGTTTAGGAAAATGTCCATTTTTATATTCTCACCGCGATCACAAAGAACATATTTTGCGATCAATAACTATTAAATCCACTGTGTTTTGTAATCGTCAAATGCCCCTTCTTCCTGACCACAAGATTGGATATGATCCTGGTTGCCACGTGACAGAAGTTCCAGATAATAAAGGTGCCAAAACCCACAATAATTTAGGTAATTGCAGTCATTGTATTTAAGTTTCTGTGACAAAGCAAATAAAGGATAACGCATTCCGCGAGCCAGCATTTCATTGTTTTATATTTTGTTACTATTTCTTCTTCCTCTCTTCCTTTTCTATTTTTCCATTTCACTTTCTTTCACTCTTAGCGAACTGTACGTTTTGCTTCTTTATATTTTTGTTCCTATATGAAACCCATAATTGAACGTAGTTATACAAAAAGCAGCCAGCCATAAAAAAGTGAAACTGAGATAGTAGCCATTTTGTGAAAAAGAGTGAATTATAAAATCAACACAGCAAGTGGAATATTTTTGACTTTAACAAACGATAAACAATGAATACATATTTTTTTTATTGATAACAATCAAGAATCTTATAATGTATTTTACCAGTTTTTATGATACCATAACATTTTTCTTGTGCTGTGGGTGTTTTCTGCAAATTAAGAAATGCCATTTTTGTGATCGACACCTTTTTCCGAAGATGATTAATATAGTTTTTTGTATGAAAGCAGTCTGGTTGTTTTTAGCAGAATATAGAATTGACCTTATCGCACCCGATAACATCAATATCTAATTTTTCCAAAATTGTGGACTGGCTGCTTTCGTCATAACTACGTTCAAATTGTATTGTTGTTTGTTGTTATTATTTATGTATTGTCGATAACTATGGCTGTGTTGGTTCCAAAAATATAAAATAATGAGCAAGTGGCGTGATCATACATATTAGAATTTCCCACAGTAACTCCTTTTTTGGCAAGAAAGTCAAAAGGTTTAACGCTTTTAAAAAATATGTTGGTAACACTTCGGCGGAACAGCATATACTGTCGTTTCAAGCCTAATGGTTTTACGATGATTGGCTGTAGTATTGCCCGTTGTAAAAAGGCTGAGATAACACCATGTCGGAAAACAGAGATAACTTATTTAAGTCCCTATTGTTCTCAAGTTCTATTTTGGGTGCATAATTGTATATTTTATCCACCCGGGCACAGAAACAAATTGTTAAAATTCTAAATATACATGTACGTTTATGGTTAGACGATTGATTTAGTGAGTATTTTAGTTTCCAGCCATCTGTCTCATCCTCGACAGTCGATGCGTGAAACTCAAGATGTTGAATAATGGGATTCTTCTCCATAATGAAGATGTCTCACTCGGAGTACACAGACCATTGGATGCACAGATCTTCCGAAGATTGATGATGGACACGCCATTTTTCACATGTCACCTGCTAAAAGACGAGATTCCATTCTCCAGACTACTGATCGCTGCTTGGGTATGATAAAGATGACTACCCTGAGTTTAATATAAAAAAACTGATATTTTATTACTACTTTAAAAAATATTTTTTTATTATTAATATTTGAAGCATTAACTTTGTAGTCAAACTTTTCACTAAATGTTATTTAATATTTGTATGTAACTACTTACCGTCTATTCTATGTCTACCGGCTTCGAGAGGTACCCGTCTCTTTGTCAGGACATCAATTAAACCAACATGCAAACCAACATGCAAAACCCACTATACACCTTCACAATAGTTTTTGCACAAAAATATAAAACCAACATGACACACATTTTATTATGCACATGCACTGATCAAATAATGAAAATATTCTGTTGTTTGAGAATTAATGAAAAAAGTAGATCCCTCCATCCCCTCTACTTTTTTCATTAATTCTCAAACAACAGAATATTTTCATAATTTAATCAGTGCATGTTTGTCCTTATCAGTGCATGTGCTTATGAATTGCATGTCGTGTTGGCTTTATATTTTTGTGAAACAACTATGGTGAAGGTGTATGGTGGGTTTTGCATGTTGGTTTGCATGTTGGTTTAATTGGTGTCCTGACGAAGAGACGGGTACGTCTCGAAACCGGAAGACATAGAAAAGTCGGTAAGTGGTTAAAAACAAATATTTTTTTAACATTTAATATTTTTTTGTTTCGGTAAACCACTTGTGAATTAAGCGTAATGTTTTTAGCAAACACGTTTTTTATTTTTTCTGATATCCGAAAACCACAATTTATTTTTATCAAAGATAGACGTTACAATTTAATGTGTGAATAAATGAGGTCGTTTTTTCAATATTTTCACGTCCATCTTGTCAGGAATCGAACCAGGAGGTCAAGAATCGAAGGCGAACGCGTCAACCACCACACGAAGAGGCAGAGTTATCTTTACTTGATTTTCTTATTCAGAATTTTACCTGAGAGCAGCCATCGAGTCGAAAACACACGTCAAGAGTTTTGGTTCGCTTTCATTTGCAGTATTTTAATTAAAACTTATTTTAATGGGCTCTCAAGGTTTAACTATAATCGGTAATTTTGGGCGTTTTGAAGTTACTTTTAACAAACATAAATAAATTTCGGCTTCGGCTTTGGCTTTGGTTTCGGCTGGAATTCTGTATTAGCCGAAAATTGTTTAAAGCGCAGTCGGCGGTCATAACGCGTGACGTCAAAATGACATGATGCCAACTGCGAGTCGTTATGCATAGTATGTGCTCATTTTTAAGCTCGAAAATTATGAAAAAAAAACTAGTTTTGAATTAGACATTAGAATCGAATAAACCACTCAAAATACATTTTAAATATTTAATCTCATTCCCTTAATTGTGTAACAATACGGAATTTTAAGTCTAAAATACCGTTTAACTTAATACACAATTTAACTTGTATTTCGGTTTGAGAAAATTCTCTAATTAAAATATCTGGTGAGATATATCCGAGTATATAAATATGTAAAAAAGGTATTGACTGCTATATAAGCTACCAGGAGTTTATGAATCGTAACAGATAGACAGTGATTCAATATTTAAATCCCGCCATAACTCCTAATAGCCTAAACAGGACTGGCCAGACACTGGGTAGGTACATTTCGTTCAGAAATCCTGCGGCTAGAAAATTAATCAATTACTTTGCAATACTCTATTCATCACAGCGAGGGTTTTATATTTAAAAAAAAAACAACCGTTGTTGCTTTCACGCCGATTTCCAACTCGGGAATAAAACGTTTTGTATCATTTTCTTTTTTAAAAGTTCAATCCAAATCTACATCCTTGTAATATTGTAATTTTAATGAACAGATTATTTTATTATGTTGTATTTTATTAGTTATACATATTTTTTTTAATAATGGTTTTATTCGAAATTAAATTTTTGTTTTACATATTTTTACAACAACGTTTGAGTATGTCCAAATGCTTGCAGACTGACTGGATGTCCTCCCTAGGGAGTTAATCATATTCAAATTTATTTCAACAGAGAGGGAAAAGTCAACAGATGGAAAAATTGAGGAAATGTGAATGTTTAAACATGGGCAGAATGGTAAATGTTACACAGTGTGTAAAGTGGCCACTTAAACCAGGCAATGACAAATCATAAGCCCTGTAAATGCCAAGACTTCTATATTCCCTTCTCAAAAATATTTTCCCTCTCTTTTGAAATAAATTTGAATACATATTTTTATTTATTTCATTTTCAGAAAGCCTTCGGGGAACTTACATATTTGTAAAATAAATTCAATTAAATACCCAATTAAGTTCAAAGCGACACTTTATGGCTATTGCGGTAGATTTATTAAATTAACATGAATTGTTATTTTTATTTTAGGAAAGTTAAAGTAAACAAATTCTGAAGAAAGAATAAATACAAATTTTCCAAAATATAAGCAAATCGATTAAGTTTTTATTAACATATATTTTTTCCAATGTTAGTTTTTTACAAACTTTGGCTTTTACGCAGATTGACAAAAAAATCAATTCGTACCGGTAGTATGAGTAGTCGTAAAAAATATTAAATTGCATTTTGAAATCATTTGTAGATCCCATTTTTTTATCTGTGTTTAAATTTAATATATTTGCAACGTTTTAATTTATAAGAGTTCAAATTAGTTTGAAATAGCTTTAATCATCAGCTTCGGTTTCATTTTTCAAGAGTTTTACATGAGAGCAGCCATCGAGTCGAAAACACTCGTCCAAGGTTCTGGTTCTACTTCAAACACAGACATGTATTCTTCATCCGCCCGAACACAGAGATGTACAAATATATCGTAAGCATACAAGGAAAACTTGCCTAGTCAATTGTAAGCAATTTTGAGGTTTTTTCACCAAGTTGTAGGCTGGATGTTATCTTTTACTGATAAGTCCACTTATATCTCGAAGTTTTTTTACAAAATCGATAATTGTATATTGATCAAGTTAGTCTAAGAACATCTGCTACAGGAAACATCCAAAAGTATCGCAATTAAAAAATAATACTTAAATCCCTTTAATAGTGATAGTTATTCATAAAATTTATATAAATGGTGTAAAGTACTGTGTTTTATGTTTCGTATATAATGTTTTATTACTATTTTGGATGTATTAACAATGTATGATATTATGTATTGTCACAAAAATGTTTTCTTTTTATGTACGGTCCCAAATGAGTTTTTTTAATAACTCCTGATAGGTACTATATGTATTATATGTATATGTTTTATTAATACTAAAAAAATAAAAAAAACATTCCTTATCCTCTGTCTGTGTAAAGCAAAAAAAAACTTAAAATCAAAAGTGCACTAAATAGCAAAACTATTCGTTTGGGGCTGTGTAAAAATTTCAATCTTGATTTATCAACAAACAAGAATTCTGACTTGGCCAGTTTTTCTTATATGCTCACAATATATTATAAACCAAGACATATTACAACAGAGATGAAGAACATTTTAAAGAAGGTAATATAGAAGTCAAGGCATCTACAGGGCTTATAACCTGTCAATGGATGGTTTAAGTGGCCACTTTACACACTGTGTAACATTCACCATTCTGCCCATATTTGAACATCTATATTACTTCAATTCTTTCATCTGTTGATGTTTGTAAAGTTAAAGAGCTGAAACCTTTATTTATGCGGGTGAGATTCATCTAATTGAATTATTTCACCTACATACTAGGCAACGCCTGAAATTTTTATTTTTTCAATTTCTATACTTCTTCATGGACCAGGTGGATTTATTAACATACATATCAACATAACAACATATTATCAACATTTAAACCAAGGTTCTGTGGAAGGGGTTAAAAATGGGGTGGTTATTTTTTTGACTAAATAGGTACATTTCACAGAATTTTCAGATATTTTTTTTTGTAAAAATACATGAATATATCTATGTCTAGATAATTTTTTCCAATATTCCATACCAATTTACAAAATACCTAACATAGCAAGTGCACTTTATCTTGGCGAATAGAGTTTCTTAAAAAGGTCTAGATTCGCTCTAGCGTCGAAACGCGTCTTTCACTCTCAACTGTCGCCATCATAATTCCACAAAAAAAATTACTTGTACATTTCACTTTTGAAACACAAACAAATTACTAAAAACGTACAGGATTTCAATTTTACGAGTCTATATGAGTTAAGTGCATACGAAACAGGACCCTGACAAATAGGTTTGAACTAATTTTGATTATTTTAATTTGACACGTGCAAAAAAAGTTTTGATTATAATTTTAATTCACAAAGCACAATTCAATCTTGTAAAAAAGACGGTAAAATATAAACTTATTATAATCCTTTCCATTAAGAATTCGTCATTTTTAAGTATATGTATGTAAAATAAACAGGGATTCATTTACCATCGTATCTCTTCCAGTCTAGACCAATACCAATGATATATTTTTACTATCAATCTTATTCTTATCTTCCTTGGTTCATATTGTTACCGGGACAATTCCCGCGTACGAACTAATTTTGAGCGAAATACTTCGATGTTCATGTACGTGCGGGACGTTTCATCTCTTTCTTTCTCATGAGGAAATCTAGAGATAAGACATTAGCTTTGGGACAATTACAGAAATGACCTACGCATTCGACATAATATAAATATATGTCTTCGCACGTGCTTTAATAGTGTTCTAGATAACGCCAGTAAAAATAAAAGGATTAATAGGTTCTTACATATTTGAATGAATGATTTTAAAAAATAAATTATTTAACACAATCGCGTTCTATTATATACTTTAATGTATTTTAAGTAAATTATTTTAATTGGTCCCAAATTTTGGGGGATCATTGACCCAATGGACACAAGGCAAAGCCGCCACTGCCAAGGTTACAAATTTAACATTTATTTTTTATTTATTTTATTTATAAATCATACAACACAAAGTATTTTACAAGTATAATACGTTGAATTACATTTCTAGGGACATTAATAATATTAACATTTAGAATATAACACATTTTGAGAACAACAAAGAAACAAAGCAAGTTTAACACCTTTATAACTAAATATAGCACAACAACATATACGCCTTAAACCTTTTCTTACTCAAACAGAATATATATATTTAAATAAAACGCTTTTAAGAATAAAATAAAAATGGTGAATCTATTAAGGGAGATAAGGTCATTAACATCACATACCATGCAGATGATGCTGCCATTGTTATGATGAGAACATATCCATCTCAGTTAGTATACTTAACGTTTTTAAATTATTTATTTATGTATCGTAGCCACTGGTCCATATAGAGTGTGAAGTGTATTAATTTTGAATTTAATTGTACTTTTACATCAACTATAATTTAAGTTTAACGTGATATAATACAAAGACAGAAGGACAATACTATTAATACATATAATTATACTCTGACACGTATGTTAAAACATGTACATTTTTTTATTAAAGCACTTCAAATGTCCAATGAAATTGAAAGTTTGTACAAAACAGCTTTTGCGTTCTCTATTCTTTTGTTGGTGAAGGCAAAACCTTCTATTACGTCACAGCCATAAATCATTCGGTAACAAATTTGAGCATACAAATATATTGAAAACAAACACTTGCGGGATATCAATCTATTTGTTTAAATATTTGATTTATCCAACAGCGGGAGGCTGTCCCACTCAACCATTCGGTTATTAATAATACCTGACAAAATGGTCGTTAACTGTGATTCTTAAAAAAAACGCTTTTGATTAATTGCTCCTCCCCAAGAAACAGTTAAAAAATTCAATTTAATTAAGTAAATAAAACGAATATATGAGTACTCGCGCATTACAAGGTAAATAGTTAATTATATTAAAAAATTGTACAGATAGAATTGTTTTGAAAAACTTTTAACTGCACAAAGTTCACTAATTAAGACTATAAGTTTCATCTACTTATATGAATTTTACTATAAGACTCCGTTTTATTTGTTAACCATAAACATACTGTGTAAAAAAAACTCCATCGAGTCACTGTGTGGTAACCTGGTATTGGGAAATGATCGCCTAATAATCGCTGTCTCTTTTTATCTTATTAAAATTATGTGTGCCTTGCTCAGTGATCTATAGTAATTAGATTTCATATCTTTCTCTCAAATGAATGTTTTATATATTTGTCTTAGGTTACTCGATATTTTGTCATTTTCGGAGATCCCGATGCACAAAATGTTCAATTAAAATTATCTAATTTACCTAAACATGTGTTTTTTTTCTTTATGTGTTAGAATTCATTTGAAAATTACTAAAATAATCTTTTAATCGTGCTTGTCTTGTAATTAAGCTGTTTCCTTTGTTTTTTTCTTTATTAGTTTGGTTACGTGTTTTTTACTAAAAATATATTTTATGAAATTTTTGTATGTATATTTACATTATTTTCATGTTTTTGTGCATATTTTTATTAATTGTTCTTTCTGTGGTGATATTTTTAACGCAAAAGCGCGCGTAGAAAACGCGTTTTCAACGCGTATTTACGTACTAAATACACGCTAACAAAGCTATCCCTTCGCCCACAATTCCGTTCAGAATACTAGCCCTGGTTTAGTCGTTTATAATATGCTCATTGTAATGTGTAAACATACGTAAATTGATTTCGGCGGATATTATCATGTTTCGGAAAAGTGCCTCAATAAAGGAATAAAAAAAAAAATCTAAGTACCTACGTGAGATTTTCAAAATATCACAATTTAAAATAATATTCTTGTAATTCTATGTAAGATAAAGAAAAAACATTTTTTTGAAAGGAATATGGAAGTCTATGCATTGTACGTGTCTTATGGCCTGTCATTGAATGATTTAAGTAACCACTTTACACGCTATAATATTCACCATTCTGTCTATGTTTAAACATCCACGTTTCCTCAACTCTTTTATCCGTTGACTTTGTGAAGTAAAAGAGCCGAAACGTTTATTAACGTGGTAAGGATTCATCTGGGTGAATTATTTCATCTAGGAAGCAACCTCAGAAAATTCAAAAAGTTTAGAGTCTTAAATATCTGTGAATGTTTGTAACAGAAACGGCAGTCTCAAAAACGCAAGAAGTGTGACTAGAATTAGCATGCACCGCAATCAACAGTATGAAAGCTGTCTTGAGAACAGATGTTTACTGGGTAAAAACTAAATGTCGCAATAATCAATCACGTTTATAAACTTCAACAGCAAAACAGCAGTCACTTCATATAATATTAGCTATAAATTATGCACGAGTCACGAATATTCACTAGATTAATTACGAGAAGATTCCATACAAGAATATTGCACCTTACACATTATGATTTAATACCCCCACGAAGCAAAGTAACTATTTTTAAGTTGAATAGTAGAACGCAATAACTTAAAAAAAACTTTAATTATTACCAAAAGTAAAAAGCTTTTTGAATGTTGTATATATTTTCATTATATTAATTAAATACGCGTAATACTTTTATCCACAAATTTGGAATATCCAGTGACCAGTTTTATTGCTTTCGTGACATCTTCGAGACTGGTATCTTTATTAAGGAGTTTGATGTATTTATACAAAACAGAGTTAAGGATACATAATTCAAAATTAGATGAAAGTAAATTAAATTAAGGATCATTATCAAAAAAAAATCGGTTTAACTAATGGGTTGATATAATGCTATTTTTATGATGGGACACTAAAAAAAAAATACTCTAAAATTAACCCAATATTTTTTTGCAGCTCTCTTCATCATTCAAACATCGCGTAAAGACGCGTGCCTTTGTACGCGCTTTACGTGTTGAGGTCAATTATTCCCAAAGATTTAAGATTTCTTATACTCGGAGACATCTGTAAGAAGCGTGGTGAAATACTAGTTTGCAAGGAATTATTAAATTATTGTCGACATCGTTCAAATGAGAGTTTCTAAACACGGCCTAAAATTTCGCGGCCTGCTGGGAACTGCTATGGAAATACCTAGCGGTACAGAAAAGGTTAGCACCCAAAACTATGTGTATTTTTCATCCTACCGGACACAAAATATAAACATTAATATGGGTTTTCCAATTTATTTTTTATTGAAAAGTAATAAATCAACAAAAAAAAATCCTCAACCGGCTTGCAGTGCTGTTAAAAGCAAACAAACCATCACGCGTTGTCTTGCAGGATAGAACGCCATATCACTCTGTCTTTGCATACAGACCTCACTTCCTCTCAATTCATAGTTGTTCTCATGCACGCACGCCGATTATTCTGACCAGTCTTTTTTTCTTCTTTTCTTTTTTTGTGTGACATATTTTTTTTCTTTATGTGCAACATCTTTTATTATATTTATATTTAAGAAAAAATTAAACTGAAATATATATAAACTAGTTTTTGTACATAATTATTTATATCTGTGGCTTGCCAATAGCTTAGCAAAGTCATTAATCTTAATATTACAGGGAAGTTACTTTTCAAACATTTTTCAGCGTTATAATGAACTATTTGACATGCTTGAAACGAATATTAATAATAAAAAAAACATTACCGCATTTGCATTATTTTATGAAACAGTTAAATATGTTTGTTTTACATTTACATCGAACCTGTAATTTTTTTTTTTAAATAATCAATATGACATTTGTCCTTCTAAATTCAAGCCACAGATATAGTTTCTGGTTGGTTTTCTGATAAATAAAATATTGGAATTGTAGAGTTACATTTCTTTGCCTCTCATGCAATGCCTTCATTTCGTAGTTTTATATTAATGGTCTCCAAGTTAAGCTTGACACCTACAAGTCTCGGTGGCATATTGAGTGAGGATTGTATCAGCAGACCTTCCATCTGCAGCCGTGTTCAGGAGACGATAACAAGGAAACTGAATTACCACCTTTGAGGAGGTGACAATCCATTGTCTGAATCTAAACAAGTATTATTGGAATGTCAGCGGGCTTGAACGAACCTTGTGGGATATTTAATCGGTGATTTATAGAGTCGGCGGTATCTTGATTGCATGTCACTGGGATAAATAATATCCACGGTATCAGAATACGTCATATCTTGCATCATCGAATTCAAACAAACATTTTTTTTTTATTATTTCGTTGTTACAAAAAACTATAAGTGTTTATTTATTAATGGTAAAAACACTTCCTCCACATACACGAACACTTTTTTGAAGCGAGAGTCTTTCTATCGGTTTTGCTCACACTTAAAAAAAATGACAAAAATCGAGTTGCTCTATTTATTTTTAATTTCGTAAACCGCAACTTCAGTTGAATTTAACTCTATTGCTTATATTTTCCCTTTTACAGTGATTTTGTGAAATTATAAAGAGAATTTTGTAGAATATTGCAATTCTCCCTTGTAACCAAATTGCAATTACATGAACTGTAGCAAAAACTATTTATTCACCAGACTCGTATAACTCATTTACAAAAATATGTTAAGTCATTAATGATTTATCAAATTCAACAACATTAATTTTGATTATTATCTTTTTTAATTTGAAGCGTCCATCATAAGATTAACTCAATAATAAATTCATTTATTTAATCATGGAATTAACATAGCTAGATTCAAGGTAATTAACCACTTGAATTTAATCTTGTCACAGAACAAGGAATTTTAAAACTTATATTGAAATTCATATTACCTATAACATAATATAGATGAAAGATTATTTAATATTTATGCACAGTATTTACTTTTTTTCAGTATTATATTTAACACATCTTAATAAAAAAAATTGCTTCGTGGTCAATTGGTTGGCGTGTTTGCCCACCATGCAAGAAGCTCAGAGATAGATTTCTGACGTGACTGGCATATGTCATTTTGTATAAATAATGTTGTGATTTTTTTGCACTTTACTTATTGTACAATTTTTTATTTATTTACCTAAAGAAATTAAAGGACAACAAAAAATGCAATTTTATTTTATTTATAATTTTATGATTATTGCTCAATACAATGTCAAAAACAAAAAAAACGTAATTTTGTAAAGCCATTCTGTACTACTTCAAGGGCCACTCCGTGTTAAATTAAAATTAAACATACAAAAAGAAAATTGTTGTATTGACTCGGTCTTAAAAAATCTTATCACCAACGAATTTATACGTTGTAATTCCAGATAAGCATTTTTTTAAACAAAAGAAAATAAGTATAAAATAATGTATGTTCAAAAAAATCAATCATATTATACATAAAAATTACGTACCCGGGAATTACTACAACTCAATTCGAGACTTAAATAATATTTAGTTTTTTTTAAAAGCACATATTCAAAAGAACGAAGATATAAAGCAAATGTCACATCTGTATAACTAAATAGAAGACAACAATATATGAGACAAAAAACTAAGGGAGTTAAGGTCGTTAACATCACATGCTATGCAGACGATGCAACCGTAGCGGCATATGAAGTTTGTGTAATACAGTAAAATTAAATTATAAATGCTTATGGTAAGATATTCTCATATAAAACTTAATTTCTACTCATTTGTACATGTGGTCACATTAGGCGCTCGATATGTTGATTTACAAAGCTACGAGTAACTTCGTAAATGAATTAAAATTGTAATCTACAAGCGAAAGTAAATAAATGTGGTAAACTAGTTTTAGCATTGTTCGGAGCACAGTTTGAGTCTAAATTCCATGGCTACGTTTTCTACATATGGTACTAGCTTGTTGTTAAACCGCATAGTGGAAATTCTCGGGAGAATTAAAGGCAGACAATGATATTAGTACACAAAATCGTGATCCTGCACAAAAACAACTGCTTCTATTTGTTCCTGACTCCATTCGTTACAGGTTACAAGGCGATAGTGTAATGGATTGTAATTACGTAGATAAATCAAGTTTTAAATAGTGGATAAACGACATGTTATCAAACAAATCAAGATTCTTAAAACATATCACGTGTAGTTCTTTTTTCTGATCATTGGACTATCCAGTGTTTACCGGGTCAAGGCAAATTTTATTATGTACATATTATCCTTTTTTGTTTAACTCCCCTTCCTGCCGCTGTGAATATTTTTTTTTTCAATTTATCGGTGAAATTGTTGATAAAATAAGTACAAAACTACAAAGATTTCGCATATACTCAAATGTAATTAATAATAACGTTTTTATATCTCTAATAGAGTAAAAATTCGTGTTTAGAGAGGTAGTTTGTTCTACATTATTTTTTATTTCATAAAACACTTTCCTTAAAATTTAATATTATATTCTAAAAAAAACATAATTTTCTTCTGACTCTCGTATTTTTTTAAATTTGAATTTAAACGTTTTAATACTATATATTGATTTAAATATTTCTGGAAGACTACTAAAGTTTTTTTTCTCACATATGTTTAATGATTTAAAGGTGAAAATGAAAAATGAAATTGTTTGAAAATCTAGGGTCTTGAGAATTATGTAAATGAGTGTGTTTTTTTTATTTGAAAGTTTATATAAAATATATTTTATTATAAATGTCATCAATTGAGGGTACATCTAGTTCTTTCAAAATTTAATTTTGAGGGAAGATCTTGGTTTTTTTAAATATAATTTTAGCGATTGTTTTTTGGGCAATCAAAAGCGGTCGAAAAATTTGACATTTTAAATCTACTTCTGAAGACGTCAAGACTTTGTCCCTTTCCCCCTCTTTATATTGGATTGAAAAGAGCTTCTTGCTAATGTCGTTGGCCTTTTTATATGTCCTGTCGGGGACATCGATCTGGTGGCTTCTAAAAAAGAATTTCCTTTTTCACTCAAAAGTTTTGTAATAATTTTGATAAATTGATCATGCTTTTTTGTTTGCTAATGTTTTTTTTTTTTAAATTCATTAAATAGTTTTGCAGTATTTCTTTTTTTTTCTTTAGTAAATAATGTTTCAAACCTCTGTTGCTAGCCACGGTTCAGATACATATAAAATAATTTACATGCAAAATTTGTATAATCCGGAATGCAGATTGCGTACATACTTTATTACTTCTTAGATATTTTCTTGATCACCCGTTTAATTTGTGTCCGTGAGCGTATCTCTGTGCAATTATAAGGGCTAATCTCCTCTGAACACGAAAAGCAATAGCTCACGATAACCCGTAAAGTATAATTCTCGGGTCCCGCGAAGGTAGGTCTTAGGGAAGTAGGTACTAAGGTCGGGTATCGGGTATCGAGTATCGAGCTTTCAGACGCAGCGCCGGGTTTCGCGCTTGTGCGCGTTCATCTCTCCGCGTCTTGTGCAGTCCAAATAAATAATATGACTACACAGGTAAGTGCTAGTGGGGTGACTTGGAATGAATGTCGATTCGTCTTAAAAATTGATTATCAGAAAATCGATACGTTGTGGTGACGTTGAAAATAACTGTTTCCGCTGGCAAAAAATACTAATATTTTTAGTAAGCAATTTTAAAATTAATTCATTAATTTTAAACAAGAGTTTTTTTTATAGTAAAGTACCATAATAAATAAAATAAAAGTATAAAGAAATTGATTTTTTAAAATGCCATTATTTAAATAATCCCATATCAATGGTCCGTGTATACGTGTCTTTTACATTTTAATAAAATCAATATTGATCATTAGTTTTCAAATAAAAATATGATGAGACAATTTTGAGAAAGAGGAAGAATAGTAACATAAATATATTTAAAGGCCTGCCCAGCTAGATAAGCGTTCATCAAGAAAGAGTTTCGCTATCTTTACTGATCGATATCAGCATGTGACCATATAATACTACACATAAGATAACTTTTCTTCTTCTGACTGGTCTTGGTTCTTGTTTTCTTGTTTCCCCCGCCTACAGATATTAAAACGAACATTTTAGAGAAGGGAATATAGAATTGAAATAATGCAGATGTTCAAATATGGTCAGAACGGGGAATATTACACAGTATGTGTAGTGGCCACTTAAATCAACTAATGACAGGTCATAAGCCCTGTAGATGCCTAGACTTCTATATTACCTTTATTAAAATATAATTGTATAATATTATTATCTTCGTTGTAATATGTTAATATTAACAGCTCCGTAGAAGGGAAATCCAGTTCCTTTCTACAAAAATTTGGATAAATTCAAAACATCGTTAAAATATACAGGTAAACGTCGTTTTGCGCCGGTTTGATTTACGCCGATTTACGATTACGCTGGTTGGTGCCGGCGTGGGATTCCCTGGTTCGGCCGACACCAGACGACAGTAGGCGCTACGATTCTAATATCAGACACACTATTACACGTTGTTTTATTCTATTATCGTGTACGCGAGCAGCCTATTGTGCGTGTGAATTTTTTTTTCGAGTAAGTTTTTGTTTTGTTTTTAATAAAAATAAAACTGTATAACTGATTTTATTATAAGTAAAATTTAAAAAATATTCAAATATTTGTTTTATGCTATGATTCTGCAAAGGAAGCAACAATCAAAGCAAAGGAAATTGGATGCTTTTTTCAAAAAAGCGTGAGAATTTCATTTACTACCGACGAACTGGTGAGTTAGTACCTACTTACCTACCATAAAAAAAATATTATTTTTATTTGATTTGTTATTTTATTTTATTTTTGCACCACAACAGGCCAGGAGGCCCAAAATTACAGTGGTGAATTACATCACAGAACACCCAGGCTTGAGAAAAATCACATTTAATTTTTGTGTTCTCACCGGGAATCGAACCCGGAACCTTCCGTCTGTGAGTCAAGCGTCTTGACCACTATACCACGGAGACCGCCAAGATAAGGAGATTATTGTTTATTTTGTAAACGAAAATAATCGGTATTTATTAGATACATTTATAATTTATGTAGAATAAATATAGGATATGATGTATATAATAAACATGTTAGATTGTATTTAAATTTATTTCAACAGAGAGGGAAAAAGTTTTCGAGAAGGGAATATGGAAGTCTAGGCATTTACAGGGCTTATGACCTGTCATTGGCTGGTTTAAGTGGCCACTTTACACACTGTGTAACATTCACCATTCAGCCCATGTTTGAACATCCACATTTCCTCAACTCTTCCATCTGTTGACTTTTGTGAAGTGAAAGAGCTAAAACCTTTATCACGTGGGTGAGATTCATCCGGCTGAACCAAATCACCTACTAGGCAACGCCTGGAAACAATTTTCCAATTTTTATACTTCTTCTTTTACCAGGTAGTAATTCAACAATGTTTGATTATGTCCAAATGTTAGATTGTTCTTAGAATTTTGGCACAGAACCTAACCTTGTATCTTTCATTATATCTGTGTTCATTTTACGCCGATTTTTGTTTACGCCGGTGTCTCTCGAAACGGAACTCCGGCGTAAAACGACGTTTACCTGTATTTGTAAATAAAAATCATTAATGTATACGATAATTCCTTCCGACGAATATTTTTATCACTTAAAAAAAAAAACAATAAAATTATTTGTTTGTTTTTTTAAGGTTTACCATAACCACGAATTACCCCGCTTTATCGTCACTTATCCCCTTCTCTGTCGATTTTCATACATTTCCCGCTGCCTTGCTGTGTAATTTTTCACTGCCAGCATATAATTCAGAGATCGTGTCCGCTCAACACTTTAATTTGGCGGTAAATGCCGATTCATAATATTGAATTTACCAATGATGGAGATTTATGTCCATCTAAGTGCCGCCTTTTAGGCGATATTAGAACAGTTTGATGCGCACTTTAATAATTTTATTGATTGTGGCTTCGTGGTTGTTTAAGATTGTTCTCTCGGGCAACGAATCAAAAACGCTTTCGCAATTTATTGCATTATTACAATATTTTATTGTTGCTTCATGGCGTTATATTTGAAGAACATTATTCATTGTTATGTGCGCCTGGTTGCACGTTTAGTACTAGACATTAAAGCTTGGTTCACACGATGACGTTAGACAGGACAGCATTCTGCCATCATAACCGAAAAGGCAATTTTTCGACAAAATGAGTCTTTACTGTGAGTTTGGGAAATTACACAAAGGACGTATGTCAAATATTGTCATTATAATGAACAGTAGCAATAAAAGTTTATTCACCACTTGTGTAACCTAGTTACAAAAATCCATTAATTCTTTAATAATTTATCAACCTCAAGATCATTCATCGATCAGAATAGAATAAATTATGGCCTTTATTCTGCAATGACCCGTCATTATCGTTTTGTTAATTCAAGACAAGATCCGGATTTTTTTTGTTTAAGTTCACAACGATTTAAACGAGCACTAAATAAATAGTCTAGATCTTGTCTTGATGTCCTTTATGTTTGTCAATGTTTTTTTTTTTTTTTTTATGATTTTAACTGTTCTTATTTTGTAATATTTATTTCTATGAACTGTATAAATGAATATTGTGCATTAATAAAATAAATAAATATTCTGCGAGAAATTTCGAATTATTTCATATTAAGCAGTAAAAAAATATATCAGTAAAACGATATAATGTTTTTTACGCAATAACACATATGAGGGAGGGTACAACTTGCAAACCCGGCAAAATCCAAAATTGAAAAAAAGTAAGATATTAATTGAAACTTATTCAGAATACAATTTTTTACAATTATATTAAGATGTTCAGTAAAAATACGGCTTAATTTGTAAGACTTGACTTTTAAATTATCGGCTTTGTTGCAAACATGGCAACCTCTACTTGAGTATTGCAAAGTTGCTAATGTATAAAATTTAATTAAGTATTTCACTACTGTTTCTTGACATAATTATACTTATTTCATCACTGCTAACGTATAAAATATTTACTGATTATAACAAAAAAATTAAGTTTAAAAAAAAGTTAAAGTTCAGTATTGTATCAGTTTTTGTGATTTGCTCGAAATAAAGAATGATGAATTTGGCCGGGTTTGCAAGTAATACTTTCAGATCCATGAGCAAAAACTCAGTGTAGATATTGCGCACAGAAGTTTTATGCTTTGAAAGCAATTGACATACTGTGTTTTTACTCGTGATTATTTACGGTTGTTTTTAATTTGTATAAAGTTGATAAATCCTAATAAGGGTCATATCTCTTTTATAATATGACTTTTGCAAATAATTGTTTTTTTTCTTATGACGGCATTATTGTCATGTCGCAGCTCTGTGTACAATACATTGGGACTATACAATAATTTGGCCGTAGTTCACACGTGGAAAGCTGCGAAAATGAATCTTTGACGTGCATTTCGAGCGAGTTCGCGGTAAATGTTATTTCGTTTTAACTAACATGTATTGGAATTGTTAAAAAATGAACTAAGTAATAAAAAGGCATTTTTTCTGTTAATATTTTTTGGCAAAAAAAAATACTCCATAGAAACACACATTTTGACCAAGTGGCTATTGTCCTACGATCCTGTCAATCTCACATCCGGTGGAGCTAGTCCATTTATATCTATGACAATGACTTGGTATGTTGTCCTGTCCTACAAATTGCTGTCCACAAGAGGACAATAGGTCTGATGCTGTTACAGGACAATATTATATGGACATTGGTTTCGAGAAGGAAATTTGGAAATCGAAGCATTTACAGAGCTTATGACCTATCATTGACTGGTGTAAGTGTCCACTTTACACACTCACCAATCACAATATTCACCACTCTGCTTATGTTTAAACATCCACATTTCTCCAACTCTTCCATCTGTTAACTTTTGTGAAGTAAAAGAGCTAAAACCTTTATAATAAAGGTGAAATTCATAAGGCTGATCCATTTTACTAGGATTACGAATTGGTTATATTTCTTCCTTTGCTTACCAAATTCAGTAAGAAAAACCGAGAGCAAATATTTACATTTACAGCTGTCAATGTTCTTTTCACTGTAACTCTAAAACCCCCCTCATCGTCTACAAGGTCGAGACAAGGGTAAATATAAATAAAATAAATAAATCCACTAGCCAATTCAAACCCCTTTATATCGACAGTGATAAGAAATGTTAGTATCTACTCTCTGGAGAACTAGAACGCCCCCAGGTGACCCTCGAGACTGGTCACCAAAAGCATTAGACTTACCCAAAGACTACTAGTTGAAAGCCAACTTTTGCCACCACTCATACCAACTTAAACAGTGAGTATTGAAGAATTTTACCTCATCAAGCGAAATATTAAACAAATAGCAACAGCAATATTTTGAGTTTGTCCAAATATTGTTTATATACCTGGTCCATGAAGAAGTATAGAAATTGAAAAAATAACATTTTCAGGCGTTGCCTAGTATGCAGGTGAAATAATTCAATTAGATAAATCTCACTCGCATAAATAAAGGTTTCAGCTCTTTAACTTCACAAACATCAACAGATGAAAGAATTGAAGGAATATAGATGTTCAAATATAGGCAGAATGGTGAATGTTACATAATGTGTAAAGTGGCCAGTTAAACCAGCCATTTTTTTAATTTTTTTTTTATTTATTGGGGATATCAACAGTAATACATGTAATAAAAATATAACAAATAACATATACAGAGAATAAAACCAATGACAGATATCCACAGAAATACATTAAATACACGTACAATACATACTAGTGTGTTTGTGTGAGTGTAAGTGAGTGAGAGGGTGGGTGTGTGGGTGTTATATTGGAAAGAGGGTGTCAGGTATCGAAAATATAAATATATATAAAATATTAAGAATTAGAGATAAAATTTAATAAAATAAAATAAAACTTTATTATTGAAACTAAGTATAAGACAAAAAAGTATGTTTTAAGACGCGCATTTTAAATGTTATTTTTTTACAATCAAATGGATCAATAAGGGGAAAGTTCAAATTATATTCACAAGCAAAACGTATAAGTGGAGAGTTCTGGGTAGGTTCATTGACGGGTCATAAGCCCTGTAGATGCCTAGACTTCTATATTACCTTCTCTTAAATGTTCCTCATCTCTGTTGTAATATGTTAAAATAGCAACATATTAAAGAGTACTGTAAATGTGGATGTTTCAACATAGGCAGAATGGTAAACGTTACACAGTGTATAAAGTGGCCACTTAAACCAGCCAATGACAGGGCATAAGCCCTGTAAATACCTAGTCTTCTATATTCCCTCCTCTAAAATGTTCTCAATCTCGGTTGTAATATGTAAATTTTAACCGCTGTTTATTTAAGAATAAATTTTGTTTTAAGTCATTAATTAATTTTATCATCATGATTTACTTCCCATACATTGTGTATAAAATATCCTTCGGTATATTTACTCTCAAGATAATTATAAAAAATGAGACAGTAAATTGAAGTGAGGTGATCGCGGCGTATGGCTATCGTACCTTGATAATATTACAAGTCCTTAATTTACACACCTCAGAGTAGAAAAAGTTGAAATAAAGCTCGGCGGAGCTTATACTCGGGGATTCATTTGAGCTTTATCGCTCATCCGCATCCGTAAATAAAGCTGATACGGACACGATCTGATGATGCATGGCCGGTTAAAGAATCGACTATCAGGTCGAATACAACGAAAGCGCCCGCCTTTTCCAGAAACTGTTTATAAAGCCTGGTGACCTTCTTTAGTTTTGCATATTCACTACATTTTTTAAATATTTTTTTATCAAAAAGTTAATACTGTTTTACAATATGATGAAGAAAATATCAAATTAAAAAAGAAAGCATATAAATATTAAGGTTTGTAAAGGAGTAGTAATGTTACATAAAAAGCGGTGACAGCTCTACGCAAAACTGATCCAGGAATAATTTTTTGGCACTAATTACTTCCAAATGACCGAAACTACTAAAAAATGTACAAATACGTACTGATTGTAATTAGCCATATCAAATGCATTCCATATAAAAGATATAAGAGTTATACACCAGCGCCAGCGGTGCTATTCTAAACCGCTCTCGCGACCGTAGAAAACACTTTTATTCCGTGTATTTACACACAAAGTACGCGAGATAAAGTGTTTTCTACGGCCGTTTTTTTCAATTTTGTGTGTAAATACACGAGATAAAATTGTTTTCTACGGCCGCGTTTTCACCCCAGGGATGGTATTCTGAATCTTCTCTACCCCCTAGAGAGTGGTGAAGTTGGAGATATTGGTTTTTTGCATACGAAAAATGATATTTAAAACTGTTTTAAAAATCCAACAATGTTTGAGTGTGTCCAAATGCTTGCAAACTGGCTGGATTTCCTCCCTAGGGAGGCATTCATTTTCAAATTTATTTCAACAGAGAGGGATAACATTTTTGAGAGGGGAATACAGAGGTCTAAACTTTTACAGGGCTTATGACCTGTCATTGACTGGTTTAAGTGCCAGTCTGTCTGCAAGCATTTGGACAAACTCAAACATTGTTGAATTAACTATCTGGTAAAAGAAAAAGTATAAAAATTGGAAAGTTGTTTTCAAGCGTTACCTAGTAGGTGATTTGGTTCAGCCGGATGAATCTCACCCGCGTGATAAAGGTTTCAGCTCTTTTACTTTACAAAAGTCAACAAATGGAAGAGTTGAGGAAATGTGGATGTTCAAACATGGGCAGAACGGTGAATATTACACAGTGTATAAAGTGGCTACTTAAACCATCCAATGACAGGTCATAAGCCCTGTAAATGTCTAAAATTCTGTTTTCCTTCTTAAAAAATGTTTTCTCTCTCTGTTGAAATAAATTTGTTTTAAAAATGAATAAAAACTAAAACGGTTTTGTCAATTCAACCCGATTAAGTATTTTGGTTGATCCTTAAGGTTGCTCAATGTTTTCCCTCAACGTTTGTTGCTCAACGTTCAACGCTTAGTGTTCTAAATGAAAATCATCATGTTTAGTTTCACGCGTTCGTTTTTATTTGACGTTTAATTATCAGAGTGTTCACGGGCGTAGCCAGGTTTTAGTATCGGGGGGGGTTCAAGAAAATAAAACTACTGAAAGTTTAAACAATAACCTTTATATTATATGAAAAATATAAAATATGAAAAAAAAAACAGAGAGTTCATTTGATTACATATGCACTACAGAATTAATCTCCTGTTTTTCTTTTTAAATATATCCACTACTTCATTCGCATCAATTTTTTATTTCATAGTGAATATTAACGAGAGCCAAGCCGTTCAGTCTGTTTTCACTCGTTGTGTTCCGCAAGTAGTTTTTAAGTCTCCGTAGGCTTGATAAAGTACTTTCTAGTGTAGCAGTGGAAACGGGTATGGTAGCCAATATTTGTAACAACGTGTAAATATTTGGATATAATTTTTGATCGCACTTATCTAAGCATTCCAAAGCAGATTTTGGAGTAGGGGAGGTGATAGTCGTGGCTGCTTTCCACACTTCAATTTCTGCTTTGACGACAGATGTACTTCTTTCGGGTAGCACTGCTGAATACATAAAAATTGCGTCTTCAATTTTAGAAGTGGCCGCAAAATTTGAAGGTAACACACCAGATTATACCAATACTACTTTACGGTATTTCGCAAACCTCTCGATTAATTGTTGAATTGTGTACTCTAGAAATGGGGTGAATATTTTTATTTTGTAATACGTGCATATATCCGACGCAGGAGTGTTAGAGCGATTCAGTTGCCTACCAATAATACGTGGCATTTGCAGTATACCACCATTTTCTTCAAGCATCACCTTTGCTTCTTCATACAGATGAAAGTACTCTTCGTCAACTTTATTTCTCAAAAGTTGCGAAGCATTAATAACATCATCCACGTGGCTAAATGCTGTTATGAGGTCGGTCTTAACTGCTTGCAGTTGTTTTGATAGCGACAATGTGTAGCTCAATGACTTTCACAATCACAATGCACATAACAAAATTCGAAGATCGAAGTGTGTTAAGCATTTGAACAGCTTGCTGCGATGTTTCATTCAGCATTCACAATAAATTATGTCGCTCGCCTCTCCTTATTTTATTATTGTTGGTGTTGATATTTTAACTTTTCGGGGGGGTTTGAACCCCCAAACCCTCCTCCTGGCTACGCCCATGAGTTTGATCGTATATGAAGCAAAAGTGTAGTCACATACAAAAAAAAAACACAAATTAACCACTCTCTCGAGTCTAAGAGGGTGGAATAGATTCAGAATAACATTCCAGCACAAATTTGTAACGCCAGGGATCAAAGGGTTATAAATATAAACAATATTTTGACTATACCCAATTGTTTATAGGCAAGCATCTACTAGGTTTCACCCCATGAGATTATGTCAGAACTATCATCAAAACCATAATAGAGATGGAAACTATTTAAAAAGGCAATTCGGAAGCCTAAGAAATCTGTAATTGCGTAATGTGCATACAAGTTTTTTTGCGGACTGCGAAACTAAAAATTTAGAAGGTGCACGGCGTTTTTCGAACTTTCCTTCGTTTGCATTACTAATTCGACTATTCGATGCGATCGGTTTTCTTTACTTAAATCCTCCGGCGTGGTAAGGTCTCCGACGCCATTTTAGAGTTTATCTGATGACAGATGAAGGACGCGGCGTGGTCGAGGTGTTGAAATTAAATATACTTGCACAAAGATATTGGCAGCGCTGTTTACCTAAAGGCGTGAGGTAAAAAGATTTCCATCTCCCAACCCATACTTGGTATAATAGGAACAGATGTTACCACTGCTTTAGTTAATCCGAGAAAGAAACATTATTCGAACAAACGCAATCGTGGATTATAAGTTCAAAGAAATGCTTCAATGCTTGGTTGTTATTTACTAATTAACAAATTAGGTCAGGATTATTGGTGCCATATTCTTACTTTACCTTATTGACAAATTGCAGTGTTGGTATTTTCATAAGTAGTGTAATATATTTCATTATTTACCATTTTCTAGTTGTCTATCTACCACACAAAAAGTAAATTGTAACTGAATGTATGCAAATATCGCATTATTCGATTATAATACATATTGCAACGATGCTCTTAATAATAATGTGATAATCAATATTAGAATCTTTAACCATAAATAATATTCAATACCATAAAAAACTCATTAATTAAATAGCTCATTAATTTAATTTGCATTGTAACTATATAATTAAGAATAGTCTAGAAGGAGCGTAGAATCATATTTTAATTCATCGAACTGTGTCCAATAATTTCTCCACTATGCCTCACATTCGCCGCGCGCATTCGTGATGCCGCTGCGTTATGTTGCTTGATGGGAAAAATAATCATTACACAAATGTAAGGTAAAAAAAGGCAATCGTTAATTTCTCCAAAAGTTTATTGTGCACGCGGAAATATTGATTGACACAACAGAGTAGATAAGTAAAGGGTCATTTAATAAGAGTCATTGAATAAATGAATTTTAAACTTAAAATATAAAATATTTTATTTTACATAAAACGGATATTTTAATATCATGTTAAATAATATTTGATATTTTAAAGATAATGTTGGTCAAATTGTTTAATCCGAGATCCAATTTTTATTAGTTCTCTCATTAGATTAGCAAAGTAGTGTAAACAAATTTACTACCCTGGCAACACTAACGAAATGTTCATTTTGTTTCTTCGACAATCTGATAGGTGGAAAAATAATTCAATTTTTAAGTAATACATTTGTTACATACACATTCATTTGCTAATTACACGTGTGATTGCATCCTGTTTCTTCAAGATCCTAGCAGTATTTCTACACTTTAAAATGACACAACACGGCATAGTTGAGTTCAAATCAGGAGTTGCGTACTGAGCGACGTCTACAAAGAAACTAATGGGTCAAAACGTAAACCTACTCATTTATGAGTAGTTAAGTCGCCTTCTGTTTGATGTGCGTATGCGGTTTCTGGACTATTGTTAATTCTATAATTGTAACAATGAATACTGTGTCTTCGTTCTTATTTTCAAAGCACCCTTTTTATTCCCACTCACAATTCCTCCTTCTTTTCTAACTCATATACCTAGTTATTCATGCAGTTTGACTGTGAAATCAACTAAAAAAAAAAATCTCAATGTAACTTTTAATTTTTATATTAAATGTCTCGATTTTTTATATTTATGTATACACCTACAGCATAAATTTTATAAAATATTCTACATTTAGTATACTCACGCGCAGGCCCTGCCTAAGTGGGATTTTTTTATTTTTATTAATAAAGTGATAAATGTAATTTAAAAAAAAAAACAAATGTCAACAAAAAATTGTAAATAAAAAAAATGATAATAATCTTTCATGCACTATCAAAAGTGCTTCTATAGTCTATTTTTTTAAATCACAACTTCAAGAAAAAACTGCTTCTTCAAATTGAAATACCTAAATAATACTTTTTTTAATTGTCTACCGTTTACGACTTATATCTGTATTCTAAATTAGTATTTTTCTCACTTCTTTTAAGTTTAAAATTATTTTTATATAACCTATACGAAAAAATGTTCTCCTGTTCTCCACTGTAATATATGCATGTATTATTATGTATCCCCATATATATTCTACTAATATGTTATGATGATTTTTTTTTTCTTACTCTTCTTAAATCATTTTTATTTTTTGCTACTTTTTCGCGTAAATGGATTTCTGTCTTCATATTTAAAAATGCACTTCTGTTCTTTCCACTTTTACACTTATAAGGTGATATTTTTAATATTTTCGTTTTTCTTCTAAAAATCATTTATATTTTTTGCTACTTCTGTGTAAAATACATGTCTGTCTTCATTTGAATATATGTATTTAAAACATGTAAAAGTTGACAGAGCGTTTCAATAAATAAATAAAATAAAAAATAAATAAAATATATCATCTTATCCTCTCTCTTTACTTCATTTTTAATTGAATACCAGTATCAATATATTGCTGGTTCTATTTTTGCATCTATTTTTTTTCTCGCATACGTTTTAAAACTAAAATTTTATAAATAATACCTTTTATTTTGTCGGTTGGATAGAAGAAATCACTATTCGGCTATAAGCCCTCCAATATACAAATATTTCGACAGTCCGTACGTAAACTATCAAAACCGCAGGCAAAAACAAAGCTTGATATTTTTTAAGAATCCTGTAAATACTGTAAATAGCCTGTAAATACTGTAAATAAGCCTGTAAATACTGTTCAGATACTGTAAATTTGCCAAACATGTGTCTATTAAAATTCAGTAGTATACGTAGAGATTGTAGATTTATCTACAAAACGCTGAAAAAATAAAATATGGTTTTTATAATTTAAATTAACAATAATATTATAATTGGCCAAGAAAGTTATCTACTTTTCTCCAGCCCAAAACTCTTTGATTCGGTGAACATAAAATATAGTGTGTGAACAAAAACCTCTAAATGCTATTGAGTTAAGCATTGTTTGTGCTTTTCTATTTTGATTTATATACCTATATATAAAGTTACGTAAAATTGGCGATAATTTTCTTAATAATAGATTAAAATTAAAGTCATAAAAAAATAAATTAACTATCTACAATACAATTACTTAATAAATTTATTACAAAAAAAAATAAGGTGTTTATTCAATAATAAATAATTCGGAATTAATTTGTATACGAAATTTCAAGTTTTCAATTCAAATATTTAAGTTTCAAAAGCCCTTGCCGATTCCTCCTTTGACACAACCCTACCCCTAGTTTACGCTTTAAACTAAACACGACAATAAACTTAGAAATGTTACCATCTCATTTGCATAGAAATTCGATTTCTGTATGCACGCCAGTCAGGGGTAGGTGTCTGTAAACAGTTTGGGAAACTGTGGAAGGGTAATTTAACAAACCTTATCTTATATTAGGAAGACTAGGGGTAGATATTTGAATAAAGAAACAAATAAATCTTAACTTTCTAAATAAACAAATAAATCTTTACTTTCTAAATAAACACGAATTTTATATTCCACTCAGTAGCTCTGTATAAAATCTTGAACTAAAGCTATTTCAACAACGTCGTTTTTAATAAAAATGTATTATTTATTCTAAGCGGATATATGAAAATCTATATCCTACTTCAACTGTTCATTAAAACAATCAATAACGAGAAAATCTTCAAAAAGGCTATAAAAAAGTGGATAGTGAAACCAATATCCTGATGTCATGCTCCGCAACAAACGTAAAGTTCATGTTATATTTTTATCATTTTATTGTGCTTCTTATGATATAAATAATACAGGTGTACAGAAATTAAATATTAATATAAAAACGTAGTGTTTAAAACAGTCTAAACGTTATGTAATTTCTCATCGCATATAAAGTCTTCCTTTTATATTCTCACATGTAAAAAAGTATTTTTTCAAGTGTCCTCGGCACGGGTAACCTTTGTGAAGATTTTTTTTTATTATTGTTTATAATGTGAAAAAAAATGTCCTTACCTCTAAGCACTAAAATCCCATTTTTAGTGATGTGATGATAAAGTATAAAAATAAATTAGATATTTTCTCTTTTACAACTACGTATTGATTTTGTGTAAAGTCGGTTTATTGTATAATTAGTTACAATGCACATTGGTAAAGTGGGTGATTTACATTTTATCTTTATCTATTGAGTTGGCGTTTATTTTCTAAAAGTCTTTGTTGAAGTATTGAAATTGAATTAATCGAGAGATATCGTTAGTTTTCGCCATACTTCTATTTTTATGGTGGTAAAACATAATTTGAAGTGTGGTAACTAAGCATATTAATATGTATAAACAAATCGAAAAATCGCAAACGTGAATGTGTAAGTATATATTAGAAATATATTGAGGCTGGAAAGGAAAAAGTTATCAAGCTACACGTAGCAAGTTTACAGAATAGCCCATTAAAGCTTTTTTCGGACAGTAAAAAAATCTCATACATACGTATTATTTACGCGTGATTCCTTAATTTCAACAAAAATGTACATGTCACTTGGTTACTTTTTCCTTTCCAGCGTTGATTCCTACGTAATGTAAATTGGTTAAAACAAATAAAAATTTCTGATTTTTATAAAATAGTTTTTCAACTGAAATCGACTCGTTTTAACATCCAGTCCTGAATACATTTTTTTCTTTTAATACTAAAAATATTTTTTCATTTTAAAATTTACGGTACCTTTCGCCAATATAACAACAGAAGAACTCTAACTATTCTAATCGCTGATTATCCGAATCGCTTTCAGAATTTCAGAAGAAAAAAAGATGGAAACGTACTGCGTTCCGCAAAATAATGATCCTGTCTACGCGCGCTATTGTCCTTTTCTCGGCTAATTGTCCTCCCTTCCTCCACTGCTCGTGATGATGACAGTCAAACAGCTTACTTTGACCAAGATGTTCAACAAGCAATGACTTTCATTTACAGTACGGTACGTACATACTGTACTAAAGTACAACACTTGTAACTACGCTTAACATTAAATGTGTTGTATTTTCATTTAATTAATTAAAAACACTTTTACGTTAAAAATAGTTTTTTGTCCATTTTTTTATACAGTAATTAATTCAAATAGACCTTTTAATCGGAAAAAATCCAACTATCCTATTTTTTTCCTATCCAAATGGGGTCCAGTCCCAATTGATTCAGATAATTGAAGTTTTAATGTAAACACATTTGTTCTATTGTTCAAAAAATACAACAATTTTTTTTTTCTATTTATTTTTAATTCAGAAAACATTTTGAAGAATTTTATACTACTTTTCATTTTATTTCCCAGCGATTTTTTTGAAAAACTTAATATTGTATCAACCTTTAACAATATTTATTTATGTACGTATTTTCACTTAAAAAAGATATTATACACAAAAACAGAATTATGATAAGTTATAAAGTAACAACTTCATCGGAAAATTTTATTTTTTATTATCTACGAAGCTAGTTAAATCTAAAATGACATAGATATAATTAATAAACATTATCTGGATCAACTAAAGCAATATTATTTAATGAAAGTACCTACCTCTCTAAAAAACATTTTTTGATTTACATGGCTTGTCCTGTTCTATTATTATTTTTGTCTATCTATTTTTTTTAATAGAGTGGACCCTTCGCTTCTCAGTAAAGGGTACTATTTATTTGCATAGGTATGAAACTCAGAGTAATAATTTGCTAGATAAGCCCATTAACTCAGCTCTTTGCATGGAACAAAAGCGTTCCAAGTTTATGGTTTGGTTTTTAGTATAACAACAAACGTGTAACGAACGGTTTCGGTTTGCGCTTGCAATTCTCAACCTGAGTACCTATGGCCCGTTGTATTGCTGTAAACTGTAGCTAACTTCGTGGTTGATAACCATATAGTGATTTTTGTCCGTATGGGCGAGTTTATTTACCAGTAGCTCAATTACAAATAACTATTGACGTGCTAATAAGCGACGGGATAACAATTTCTCACCATGGTTGTTTATCGTATTCGCGAGCACTATGCAACATCCGTAAACTCTTATTATTTAATGTTAAAATATTTACTTTTCACGACGTAAAATCCTGCTGCGCAATCACATATTTGAATTTCACCGGTGTAAACATGGAAAATATTTCAAAACTGCTATTTTGGTTTCTTTATTATTTATCATGTTATTCATTGCATTTAGCCGGTGGTTGGCAAGCCAATGTCAAAAAACCAGTCGCCATTATAATTGTAATTTCATTTTCACTTTTTTGTATTAGATACTCCTTACTTTTTTGCAAATGCAAGATATTGTTTTTTTTTTTAGTAAACGTTGATTTTTCTCCAATGGACTGTATTTATTTACGAGGAAAACAAATAACAAACCGACACGAGCGTTGACCTAGAGATTACACACGCATTGACTTATGACTGCGACAACTTAAGCATGTTCATTATTGTTCATTGTAATCGCTCAAATACTTAGCATGTTTTTAAGCACGTCGATAGTTAATTGTGATTCAGCTACTGGGCGTATTATTACTCTAAGTTACGAAATTACCAAGATACGTTATTATACCAACAATCTAAACTAACTTTGGAATCCAGGACTATTTATTAAACTATTTATTTATTTAACTTTTTGTACATAATGTTATTTGTACATTGGCGGGCTTATTGCCAAATGGCAATTTCTTCCAACCAACCAATAAAATAAAAGTTTTATTTTTATAATTCAAGTTACAGAACATATTCAATAGAAAAAAAAAAAAAAAGATTAAAAAGTGAAAAATATATAAAAATAGAAATAAACGTGTTTGTTTATAAATTACCTTAAATCAAAACTATTACTCAATGAGAAAAAGGAAAAACGGAAAGAGGAGAAAGGAAAGGAGGAGAGATTAAGGAAGAGAAAGGAGATGTTTCTTCAGACGTGATTTAAACAGAGATAATGTAGTAACATCTTTGATGGTGGGTGGGAGATGATTCCACAGTCGAGCCGCATGGACACTATATGAGTTAGAGAAGAAAGAGGATCAATACTATGAACCATCTGATAAAATGTTTGTTTCACAATTATCTTTAAATTGCATCCTCAAGTATGAGTTTTAAGAAGCTGAAGAATGAAGGTAAAGAAAAAATATACCTACTGTCTACTTTAAAATATTTTATGTGTAATTACATGTCATCCACGTTAGAAATAAAATCCGAAATCTCATGCACGATAGGCAAATGTGCTAGCTACCACGGGGCGCATTTGTATCGTTAAAAATAAAACAGTAAAAAGTACTAAAAATAACAAACAGGTGAAACGTTTCATAAAATTGACAGTAAAAAGTTAGCTCGTCTTTTATTTCTGTTATGAATTACAATAAAATTCCACCAAATACAACATACCATAATTATAGATCCCTACCAGTCAAATGTACCAAAAAACACGTAAGTTATTGTGATTTTCCGTCGAAATGTGTTAAACTTTATTACAGATTAGAATTGTTTTATTTACCTACCTACCGGGCGCGAGCGAAGTCTGTTATAAAATAAATGCATACTGCAAATAAATCATGTTTTCGTAATATCAGCTTATGTTAGTTTGGTTTTTCTTTTCTTTTTCTTTCCTTTTCTTTTTATGGTCATGTCATACCATAATTATCATTTTATTTTTTATTTTATTTTATTTTATTTTATTATTTTTTCACGCCCATAAGGCTTTTACATACATGAAAATTTTACAAAATATAAGTATATAAACAACATTAAATTTAAAAAATACAATATAAAGCAACAAAAGATAGAACGGTGTTAAGAAGTAAAGTTGGTATAAAAAAAGAAGATGAGTATATAAACAGCATAGATTTAAAAAAAAAACACAATATAAAGAAATAAAATAAAGGAACAAAATAAAGGAACAGTGTTAAGAAGTATTATTATTTCATAATTAAAAAAGGAAAGGCCTACACTCAGACGCTGAAGTCTTTGTGGGCATTTATTACAATTTTTGTTATAGCTTAATTTTAAGGTCTATTTTTATAATTATATTTCAATGTAAATAATGTATGTATGGAAAAATAAACAAATAAAAAAAAAAAAAAAAAAAACTTTTCAATTTTTGAATGGGTACAGTAAATTACCTGCAGGCTTATTCTGTCACAATTTCGTTTCGTAAGTTCGTTCGTTCGTCACCTATCTATCTCACTCTGACGCAATAAAAACCGCATTTCATGCGAAAAGAATAAATTTACGGAACGAATTAGTTGCAGAATAAGACAATTTTTTTATCGAAATTAAAAAGCACATGATAACTACTACACGTGTACTTAAAACCCAAATGAAGTTTTTAAATTATAAATAAATTTTAAAAATTACATTATGTACGCGTATATTGTTTCTACTAAAGCACAGAAAATACATAGACATGCCAGACGGAGTATTCAGTCTAATGAACTGAATATATGCAAATTTCTTACTCCGCCACAGATGGGCGTATTTATTAAACAAGTTATCAAGTAATTCGTTTTGGAACAAGTCTCTAATCCTCGCAATTCTCTTGCTATTGTATATTGTATAATTATATATGGTATTAAAACCAGAGCGTTTAATTGTCGCTTGGGGTTGTGTTTTAGATAACCAGTTAGCATAATTTATAGTGTTTCTAACAACTTATAATCGAATTTAATTGTAACTCTTATAAGTTATTGTTATATAATGAATCATTATTTTCAATAAGGAAGTTAAGTGTTTATTTATTACTGTTCTATTTTCCTGAGAGACACACTTAAAGATTTGTTTTCATGCTGTCTTGTTCCCACTATGATTTGACAAAACAAAACCAAATTACCAAACCAAAGACAGACACTACAATTATTTTCTGACACCTTAGGTTTGTAATCAATTAGTAAGATAAATAACAATGCTCTCATTACTCTAGTGCATAAATGTGTATGATTTTGCTGTTGTGGGTTGGAGCTCCTACCCCAGTTGGAGATCGACAGAAAACACGAGGTTGATGTTCAATGCGTATTTATTGCATGCTGAATTAGATACGACACTTTGTTGTGAAGCGCGAGAGTAACGGCGATGATGAATTTAACTGATTTCACTCGGACTACATGTTGGAACTGAGTGACTGCGTTCAGCTGACTTGGTAGGGGTGACTCCTTGGGCTAACTTACTTGGACTGACTGAGATTTACCATGCCCTGTGGTCTCTTTATTGGCCAAGTTCTTTTGTTCTTCATCTCTTCATGGCGTGAACGTACGGCAGGACGTTGCTCTCATGTTGACGGATGCTCTATGTGCAATACTGTTAGTCTTGCAGAATATAATGTAATGTATTCAATAAATAAAAATATATTTTAAAAAACACATATTTTTTTATGATCATTGTTCAATAAGTCCACTTATATTCACAACACATTTTCACATACATACATTATTCACACACCCATACTCATATACACACATCCTCACCCACCCAAGCATGTACAATAATAACACTGATATTTTAAAACAAGTAAGTACTTAGCATAAATGTTATTAATTAATGTTAGTAAATATTAATATATGACCACTTACCGACTTTTTAGTCTACCGGTTTCGACACGTACCTGTCTCTTTTATTATACGTAAAAAAACATTATGTTATAATAAAAGTTATAATTGAGACACATTTCATATAGTATATTTTTACCGACATATTTATTTATACATCAACGGTTCAAAGAACCTTTTACAACAAAAAGTTTTACAGAAATAATCACAGCAGTGAACAATTCGTCATGTAATATGTAAAATAAAATAAAGTTGAATAATTAAAACTAAAGAACTTAGTGAAAGTAAAATATTAATTAAAAAATCAGCATAAAACAAAAAAATAGCTAGTAGAGTTCTAAAATTGAGGATATACGAGTATATGAAGAATGATACCAATGCTTGTATTTTTTTCGAACTTCCAAATAATAATGAAAAAAAAACAAAAAATCAAAAATCAAACAATAGGGAAATATCATATACTAAGAATTCTGATAAAAATACACAAAATAAATCAAGATTAATTTTTAATTTGATAATAAATAAAATAACCAAAAAAATATTTATTTAAAAAAGAAAATTTTAAAAAATATGTCAACAAAAAAACGTGGCATTGGTGGTTGTGACCACTGAATAGATAATACACTAATATCTGTGGTTGTGACCATATTTTATAAAAAAATTAATGGTTTGGAACAAAGTTCAAAATGAACATGAATCGTGACGTATTAGGGATGTGGCCAATGCAATGATCGTTTTTCGCGGTAATTCTAAATTTCAAATTTAAAAATATTATTTACCCTACTAAAGTAAAATAGCTAAAATTTATTTTTTTAGGGGACATTATTTCATAGAACCTTTCTACATTAAAAAAGGTGATATTTCTCTATTGTCTTTTTATAAAAACAGCGATTTTCTGGTTTGAGTTTAAATAATCACAAAAATATTTTTTATTAAATAATGTGTAGCTAGTTTTGGTTTTGCATCCCTGCCCTGTAAATAAACATCAAAAATATTGGCACTAATCCCAGTAGTCAGGAAACTTTTTTATTTATGTTCTGGTTCTTTGTGTCTACAGTTCTATGGAGGGCTACAGCAGCTTTATGTACTCCAGCTAAATAACTAGGAGCAATCAGTTGAAAGCTGCTTTATCAGAATTACTATAGCGACCGGCCGATTCTTTGAGCGCGTATTTCCAATACATCACTGTGAAGTGTGCGAATATGAAAATATTTACTAGTACGTCCATGCTTTGAAAAGTTTTTATCCTACAGAGGATTTTAGAAACAATGCAATAAAGCTATTCTTGGTCGTACTATTTCACTATCAGGTACACGGTAAAGAATTCGGCCCTTCAGGCATTGATTAATTAGGATCTCACATACTAAAAAATGTTGGCCCTATGGGCCTCGCAAATACGATTTTTTTTTTTGTTGTTCAGAGCGATCGAAATGAAATGGATCCAGCGTTGCCAACCTTCATCAAGCATCAGTAGATTCATTATAAACCCAAATATCGTGGACGTAGGAGGGTAGTGTTAAACCTGTATGGTCCTTAAAATATAGCTTGATTAGAATGACAGTTGTCAGCATTAGTGACGACATAACTCTGTAGTGACGTCTAAGGGGTGAATTATATTGACATTCGAAAAATCATTCGTATCTGGCATGTTAATAAAATTTTTTGATACAATGCTTGACATATAAATCAACATAAATATATAAAATCAGCTTTAAAATGAAAAAAAACTAAAATAAACCTAATTATTAACGACGTTCTTACAAGGTTACCTCATTTTGCAAAAACGTTAGAGATGGGACAAATTGATCAATGTAAATTGATCGAATAAAAAAAATCATTTGATGTTGTTCATGAAAAAAGTATGAATGTCTTGATTTTTGGGAATAATTGTCTTAAACACACTATAATTTTCGCAAACAGAGTTTCATGTTTGCATGAAAAAACTGATAAAATCGATTTGATCGGTACATGATCAGTGATCAGTAAATTCCCGTCACTATTGACATTTGTTTGGCAGCTGTCATTTTAACAAGCTAAATTTTAAGAGCTATAGGTTCATTATCCCCTCATAGGTCGTAAACACATAAAACTTCTAAATTTTTGTCCACCTAAATAACGGGAGTCGGGAGGAGGCAACTGTTGTCAAAAAAATTAACAGTTTTTCAAAATTTTAAATGAGGAGATGTTTAAAAATTGGTAGAATTTGATTCGAATTTGGTAGACTGCTGCCTAAATCGAGGACTTGGCAACGTTGCCGGGAGGGACCACACGAAGCTAACACTGAATTTTGTTTTTTTATGGCCCGTGAACGTGTAACTAAAAAAAATACTAAAATAACTGATTATTTAAATTTAGTCAAAATTTTAAGACAGCGGTCTCTGGTCTTGGACCGGGTTTTAGGTATTGTAATGTTTACAGTTCCACCAATAAACGCGCCTATGCTCCGTTAACTTTAACAAAAAATACCCATGTATAAGTTGACCTCTTAATGTTAAAAGACTACATGACATAGTAAGTCCATAATGTCTATACAGGCCGCCAACGGTCGTCAGCCAACTCCTGTGCATCTTCGAAGGTTGAAACTGAAATTTAATTTTATCCAGCGGTTGTAAATAAATACCCTTTTAACAACTCCTCTGTTGAATAATATTTAAAATTAATTCCATCTAAGAAGTTTTGGTGAGAAACTTTGATAAGCTGGTTATCATATTTTACCATAGATGGCAATAGTAGTACTATTTTTAATAAGGAAAAATATAAATATAAACGCATACAATTTTCTACCTAACTAGAGTAAATGACTTTATTCTAAGGGAGGCTACAATATAATACTTATTTTATTATCCAGAAACACTGTATGTAATATATGGTTTATACATAAAAAAATAATTAAAACACAGATAGAAATAACGAACTAAAAACAATATTTAACAACAAGTGGTTACAAAACAAAAATACTCAATATCTCAAAAAAAAATTAACCAAAAAAATAACAATTTAAACAAGAATATCTCTTGGCCATCTATTAGCCATCCACATTTACAGTACTCTTTAATCTGTTGCTATTTTAACATATTACAACAGAGATGAAGAACATTTAAGAGAAGGTAATATAAAAGTCTAGGCACTTACAGTACTTATGACCTGTCGTTGGCTGGTTTAGGTGGCTACTTTACACACTGTTTAACATTTACCATTTTTCAAGTGTTTAAAAATCCATACTTTTTTAATTCTTCCATCTGTTGATTTTTGTTTACGACGGTTCTGGTTCTGGTTCTCCCGATCGGACTAGTTTCATCCGGTTTACTAACAAGCTAATGAACTAACATACCCTATCGCCGTCAGAATTGGGAAAATTCAGATTGAGGGTGACAGACAAATTGACTGTAAGTACTTAGGATTTTTTTTTTAAACTCGATTCTTTTATAAACAAAGATTTTTTTGTAAAAAAAAAATACCTTTCATTAAAGATAAAAAAAAGTTGTTTTTGTAATGTGCGGATCTGAAAAGAGGCCTTTAAATCGGATCCGGATAAGTAGGTGGGGCTTTTAATGTTGATTTTTGTGAAGTTCATATGTAAAACTTTTGTTGATGTGGGTGGGATTCGTCTGACTGAATTCACTCGCCCACTAGGCAACGCCCAAAAACGTTTTTCAGTTCTCATACTTTTTCTTGGACCAGTTGGTTTAATCAACTATTATATTATTATTTCCAGTTTGTCTAAATGTTAGTTGACAAAGACTGGATTTCACTTACTTGGGAATTAAGCTTAATATTTTACAACAGAGATGGAGAACATTTTATTATATTATTTTATTTTATTTTTCTCATAAAAATTATACAATGGTTTTAATATGTCAGTAGAAATATATCTATATATATCATTTGTCTGATGTATTATATAATATTTTAATCGTAATAACTCCACTCCATAGAATATAAAATCCAGTTTTAGTCTACTCTATTTGGACAAACTCGAAACACTCCCAAAATATTTATGCATGGTTTGTTATTGAAATAATAATAAAATGTAAAGATTTCATTTAAATGATAAAACAAATGTGATTTTTGTCATTATTAAAACAAATTTGATAAAATATTCGATTTATATTTAACATGTCTTAAATAAAATAATAAAATAATGACGTAAATGTATGAAAGAGATTGGCTCAGTAAATGCGCTATTAATTTTAAAGATAAACTATCGCATTTGGCTTCTGATCTCAGAGAAACTACGAAATTTTCTAAAAATATATGAATATTTGTTGACGGCCTTGTTAGAGATCTAACGCGGGACCTTAAGCATTGTAGTTAAGCTAGCTTACCACTCCATTACGCTAAGATTTCGGAACATTTTTGATATATACTTACTTTTATCAAACAATTTTTTTTTTTAATCTCATCGCCCCTATGTAGTGGCAAAACTAAATAATTTACTTTTTGCAAGAGAGCAGTTTTACACACACACGCGTTATAAATAAACTGACATTCATTCGCAAAAACAAATACACAGCTTAAAGTTTACTAATTTATACTATCTAATCTTAAATGTTTTCAGAAATAACAATGGCATTATTACTAGGCCAGAAGGTATTTTTTTTATTTGAAAAGGGAAATGTTAATATTAACTATCACATTTTTACTCTAGGATACATATGATTTCATTTTTTCTCCTGAACTAAAACCCGAATAAAAACAGCATGCAGTTAAAACTGCATTCCCATATTCATTTGTAACTGCATTATCAGAATTGGCGGGTTTTTCACAAAAACTGCATATTTGCAACTGCAATTGCAGGATGTTTTTCATGTTTTACTATATTAAACACAAAACCGTCAAAATGTTGCATTCATTTTTGCGGTTAATGAAAAATAATCCAATTCCAGTTACAGGTTTTTTTAAAAACCCTTCAATTCAAAATACTTTAATAAAAAAGAAAAACATTTTTTTTTGGGATTCTTTTAGCCATTTCAAACATCAATTGTGTAAATAAATATTTCTTCGTTCGGCCAAGATAATAGTTAAAAGACGCCTTAATATTTTCAAGGATGTACAATTATAATCATCATCATTCCATTACCGCACCTAATGGTGCATGGGGCACTGTATTAGTAGACCAATTTCAGCGTATCTTGATCATATTTGGTTACATGAAGGTAAAATCAGTCTTACACTTCAGGTGCCAGTCCAGCGACTATGAAATATTCTAGTATACAAGCACCTTTTGAATAAAGATTTAATGTCAACCATATCGGGAATCGAACCCGAGACCTCTTGCGTAGTAAGCTAATGCCTTGACCACTACACCACAGGCCGACAATGTACAATTATGCGGATAGAAAATATATTCCGGAACATTATTCTTACATTCACAACTCAAAAATGTCAATTTGGGACTTATGCTATTTTTGTCACTCAGATGCGATATCAAATAAGTTATATTTTTTTTAGCATTTAAAAACCTTCGCAGATAAGCTCTATATTAAAATCTTATTCAGAGATGCAATTCTAAACGCTCTCTAGGGGTAAATAATGCTTTGCAAGCCCGTAATTTATGTAGGTACTATTTGCGCGCTAGCAAATATTTCTTTATCCCCTAGAGACCGTGCAGAATCGCAGTGCAAAATATATTCTTTTTTACACGTTTCTCATTAGGAAAGAAAAAATATGAGATACAGGTATTTGTAATTTTAGGCATTCATATATATAATGTAATATATTTATGTCGGATGATATATCGAACTATTCATGCTATTGAGTGGATTGGAATGTAAGTGGGTTTTTGAGGATCAGTATTAACAACAGTGTACTCTGGTGGATCAGGTCGAACGTCTCCTGACTCTATCGGTATTTCGAATTCCAAGTCTGGTAAGATCCTTTTATATAAACTTCTTGCCCAGCATGCCAGGGCAATGATTTCTATCAGCATTACACAGTTGTATATTACTGAAAAAAAAACATTTGAATATCAAAAAGAACTCATCATATCGACGGTAAAAAAACTTTTGAGTATAAGTGAATGAGGAAGTTCAGTGGTTTTTTTCAAATTTTTTATTTGTCAATAGACTGTTAAACTAAGTCAAAATTATTTATTTTTTATTTTTTACATATCGTATTATCGGCGCTACGATTTTTTAAAGTTTTGTATTTCTGAAATAACTCCGCGTGTGATGTCAGAGGTTCATTTCCGCTTATTCTCATTCAGTTCTTCCTATTGGTCCAGAAGCGACAAGCAGACCGGAAATCTTCCATAGCTCTCAGATCATAGGTCGATTCACATGAACCAGTGACGTCATTTAAAGTAGTGCGTTTTTATCAAAATATTTTTTATTATTTTTTCTGTACATTTTCAAGAAACTTTGCCCTACAATTTAATGCTCTAATTTTTACCCCGCGTAAGAAAACATTTTTTGTATCCAATTTCCCGTAGAGCTGAAGTTCCTCATTTAGCAGGAGAGTTAAGAAAAATGCTTTTTATTGAAAAATTAGTTTGAAATATTTTTTGATTTTAATTAAATTCAAAACAATGGATTTAATACTGAGCTAATAAATTAAGTCTTTTTGTCACGTTGTTCTTCTAAAGAATGAAAGTGTGACGTAAGATGGGTACGATCTTTAAAACTAAACAGAAGAGGACTAAAGGAAACATTGTAGAAAATGGTAAAAGATATAAAATATAAGTGTTTAAAAAATAATAACCACAAAGTTGGTGCTTCAAGTATAAATTTTACATGAATATGCTGTTTATATTCTTTTTCGATATATCGATCACAGAATACTAAATATATTATTTAAATTTTGATTTAGACATAACCAAATATTGTATTTAATTATTTATTGAAACAATATTCACTTCGTGACACTTGAGAATAAATTATTGTAAAATAATGAACATTATAGTTAGAAAATAATAAATCTCATTGCTCTTATATTAATGTTTACAATTCTTTTTAATGACAAATTTTCCAAAAAATCTTCTAAAAAATATATATATATTTTTATACTCACAGCTTGCAAAAACATCAGGATTCAGCGGAGAATAGCATGGCAAGGCGTTTGATGACACGAGTATCCTTGTCAATAGTCCGAGGAACTGGGAGGATAAAGGTACCAGTTGTAGAGCCAGGAACTTGCCTGTTAGACAATATCCTTCCAGGACACCACGGAGTACGTTGGTAGTCATCCTCATAGCCCAGATTCCAGTAAATATTGTAATCAGGATTACGGGCTGAATGTACGCGAGATTCACTTGATAAGGGCGCTGGAAGAGAAGAAATAAAAATATAGTAATTTAGCAAAAAAGCTTTAAAAAATAATATTCCTTTGATCAATTATCAAACAAACTTTCAATATAGTATTTTATACGATGTTCCTCGGTAATGGTCACTCTATTCAACCTATTAAGCTCACCCCCTCCCACCATCCACTCTACCTTTTTTCAACTATATTTCAAACAATATAGAATATTTTTATAATTTAATCAGTGCATGTTTGTCCAAATCAGTGCTTGTGCTTATTAAAACGCATGTAGTGTTGGTTTTATAGTTTTGTGCAACAACTATGGTGAAGGTGTTTAGTGGGTTTTCAATGTCGGTTTGCATGTTGGTTTCATTGATGTCCTGACGAAAAGACGGGTACGTCTAAAAACCGGAAGACATAGAAAAGTCGGTAAGTGGTTTTATACAAATATTTAATAGAGATAGACTATGCTTTAAAACGGTAAACTATACGATAGAAGGAGAAAATAATAAACATAGCCCTTGCAGTACCGGCGCATGCGCAGATAAAGAAGTTGAACATGCGTAGTGACAGAATTTTATGCAGTTTAGTGACGTATAATATTAGTGTGTATAAAACGGCGAAAAACAAAAGGTATGAAGGATTTGGCGTTCCGGTGCGCGAGCCGTCATTGCACATAATGTATTATTTTAGCTTGTTTTCAACGCTATTCTAGACTAATATCTTAATATTTATAGTAGGTACAAGTTTACCAAGGGTAGCGCACACGGTATCTTGCTTTGTCCTCCCCTTGCGGGGGTGGTCTTCGAATCCTCTGTCTCTGTTCACCCCGGGAGTCTTTTTTTATAAGGCTATTATCTTATTGTAGAGAACCGTGTTTTAATTCTGTTTATTGTAATTCGTTAAAAAGTTAACTATACCTTCATCCAGTTTCTTTGTAAATCTGTTTTATCTTTTTTTACGTACTCGTGTTCATGTATTTTTTCTTTCAGTGTCAATTTTGCTCATTTTTCTTTTATGTTTTATATTCATTTTATTTTATTTTATAAAATATTTTTATTGTGTTACTGTAGTCTTAGTATTTGTTTTCTATTTTAGTTTCATCAGTTGTTTATAAATTTTGTTATTCAATAAAAATACAGAGGCATTGAGGGGATCCTGAGGGGCTGGGATGACGTGTTGACCTCTCTCATCTCCCCTCATTAAGCCGCGGGTAGATGGTGGACTTTTAGATCCCCTCAATGGAGTACAAGTTTACTAAATGTAAAGAAATACGCTGTCAGTGTTTTTGGTCAAGAGCAGCCTGTGGCTGAAGTATCATTAAGTAACTAATTGTAATGAAGTCATTACAATTTATTACTTAATGTGATAACAACATACAAATTATGTTTATAGAATTTTAGGTATAAACGCCATTATGTGATAGCTTCTGATCTGAACTTTAAAAAAAAATGTAGATAAAAATTATTATAGATTCTCGCTCTACTGCATTTTAGATCTCAACTTAATTGTTTTTAACTAATCGTGATAAAATTTAATTGAATTTTAACAAGTCTTGACCAAAAAATACTGTCTGTTTTGTCAACAAATAGTTTTGTAGAGTTTCGCTCATTTACGACCTCGCAATTTGTAGAATTTTATTAACATTAAAAAAATATTAAGGTAAATCATGGTTTTGTATATAAAATTTAAAATAGTACTTAGTAAATACATAATAAAACAATATTTAAAATATTTACTTGTTTGTCTGCCCAGGCAACAAGAAATATCAAATAAAGGATTCCTTGGACAACTGGAAGTTGAATTATAAGAACCCTCATCATGAACAGGGTTTTACTGAAAACAATTTTTAAATTTTAGCAATAATACTTATCAGTCTATTAATCTGTTACACTGTTTAATCATATTTTTGTATATTAAGTTTATAAATACCTACACTATGTTAGGAGGTCTTGTATTTTTTTTATCATAACAGCTAAAGAGATCTTATTACAGTTATAAATTAGCATACAACACCTGTGTTTAGGAAAAATATAACTTCATTATTATTAGCTCACTCGAAATCAAAGTTAAACCAAAACCTGTCATTTACGAATCGATAACAATACAGAATAACTAACACAATGCTAACTTGTATTAATTTAATTTGATTCTAGATATATATTATGTGTCTATAATCCTAATTTCATAAACATACTTTTTAAAGGCATTTTGAAATATTATTTAAAAAAACTAACATCTCAAGTCCTCTGATTATAAATTTTGATGCAAATTTATAACATACTTACTTATTAACTGATATTTTGGGTAGAACAGAACAACATGGCCAGCAGCAACATGGGGGTGCTTGTGGATTTAACATATGCGGATTAACTCTCCTAAAAATATTAAATTGTATTTTGTGAATTTATTTTTTTACATTTTATTTTTTGCACCACAACAGGCCAGGAGGCCTAATTACAGTGGTGAATTACATCACAGAGCACCCAGGCTTGAGAAAAATCACATTTTGTTTTTTTGTGTTCTCACCGGGAATCGAACCCGGAACCTTCCGTGCGTGAGTCAAGCGTCTTGACCACTACACCACGGAGGCCGCCGATTATAAACTTTGTAAGAAGCTTAGACAAAAACCAACGTAAGCAGCATACTCCGTTAACATTTATTAGTTTGCTGGGTCACTATTGACTATGGCGAATGTGTCCCGAGAGCCTTAAGGCTGTAGTAAAAATAGGATATAATACGATCTTTGCCATTTTAAAACGCTATTCCTTTAAGAAAATGTGATAAAATTAATCAACTTAATAAATATTAGATAACAACAATTATATCCTTTTGCTCCTTTTTTGTGTAAAATGCATTTCGGTCTTCATGTTTTAAAATGCACTTCTGCTCTTTTCACTTTTATACTAATATGTTAAGATGATATTTTTAATATATTTTTTTTCTTATAAAAAATATTTATATGCTTTTTTGCTACTTCTGTGTAAAATACGTGTATGTCTTTATTTATGTATATGTATGTAAAACATGTAAAAGCCTAAAAGTCGTTTAAATAAATAAATATCTTTATTTAATATTTTTATTGTATAACAAAAATATAATTCCTTTTCCACCAGCAGATTACGCCTCTTGAAATTTAGATTGAACCTGGGTACATTAATATTTATTTAAAGACAAAATATCAAAGTTAAATATGTTCTTATGATTTGTATATTAAAGATTAAACAGAAAAAATATACAAAAAGCTTCAATTCTGATTTTTAAAAGAAATTCAAGCATTTTATACAGCACAAATTTGGTTGTAATTTTTCTTTAATTCGAAAAAAACAGTGAAAGTATTTTTATTCAAACTTAAATTTTTAAATTGCATTTTCTTTTTTATTCTATCGACATATAACACTTTTCCAGCAATATGTCGCTACTTAAATTCAAAGGGGCAACAAATCAAAATTTGACCTTTTTCAGTAGAGCCTATCAAAGTTTTTAACGTGATTTTTCATATTTTTTTTCATAAACATTATACGCGTTTGTTTAAGGCAGTATCTATCTAATTGTAGAGTTTTGTGCTAACTCTCACCCTTAAGCTTTGAAATAAGCCACCATAACACAAAATGTCAAAAAGGCTGTTGTGCGATTTGGGTCATTTATAATACAAAATCCACGGGAGTATTTTTCTTATAGAAAAGTATGACAGATTTGAATCTCATTTTTGCAATAAAATTAAATTTCGGGGTTTTCGATTTGTGGCGCTTTTAAATTTAAGCAGCAATGTGTGTATACTTATATATATTTGTACAAGAAAATAGAATTTGTGTATTTGTTTACATGAGAACATTTCTAAGGTGTAGCTATTTACATAAAATATATCGAGGATATACTGACAGAATGCATTCAGTCAACAATCTTTAAATATTTCAAATATTTTTTAATATAGGTGCAAGTTGTTGATTTCAAATTTTATGTGCCTAGATTTTTATGATATAAAAATCACTCTTTCAAAGCTCTAAAAAAAAGAAAATTGTCGGAGAAATAATGCGTTGAAAGAATAAAAAAGCTTTAAATGCGATTCTCGGAACTTGTTTGAACGACTTAATGCATTCTGTCAGTAAAGCCTCGATATTATAAAAATCTGGAACGTGGCTTACGTTGACCTCATAAATGCCTTCTTCGGCGTAATATTAAAAAAAATCGTGATTTAGTACAAAAACATGATTAAATTTTGAAGTATTCATAACTTTGAAGAAATGGAAATTATCACATAAAAACGTGATACAATTTGTCGACGCTCTATGTTCCTCTTGGCAGCAAAAATGGACCGATTATTTAAATTTTATTTTTATTTCACTAGCAAAAGTCAGATATTTGGGTAATTTAGAAATGTATTTTACAATAGTTTATGGCAAAATCACAGACCTGATCATTTCAGATTCTCCTCCGCAGTAAGCCAGAAACAGTCTGAACATTTGATAGACCGCACACATGAACATGACTTGTGCTGATGTCTCGGCCAAAATATATGCCCGAGGCACAAGAAGAGCACAAAACGTTACCAGTGCAACAACCTAAAAAACACAATGAAAGCTGTTGAGAATATATTTATTTATCAATTAAAAACACTATGTTTATTTTTTATTTTTAAAGAGAATTATTTAAGTTCTTATTATTTACTCAAATATTACAATTTTCAGACCATCCATTCAGAAGTCGTAACAAACTTGTGCTGGAAAAATGAAAATCGAGTTGTGGTAGACTGGGATTTGAACCTGGGACCTTTGGTCCGTGAGTCCACAATACTACAACGGGACCACTATCCGGTTCCCAGATAAACAGTTTATATTGTCACAACCAGGAACGACCCATGTATATAAGGAAGTATTGGCATTTACAGAGCATATGATCGGTCATGGGCTGGGTTAAGAGATCATTTTACTCAATGTGTAACATTTACTATTTTGTCTATAGGTAGTTGACTTTCATATCGAATTACCGAAATTTTCGTTTCTCTATATATGGTTGATTTTAATATAACATCTCGCATACGTGTTGGCCCACTATAGAAAATTAATGTATGCAGATAATGATGAAGTTAGGTGGTTTTATTTTATTTATACATAGACCATCAAAGTAAGCCAAAAAAAAGTTATTATGTTTCGAATCAACAGCGCTATGATTTTTTAAAGTTTTCAAATTACTCCGCCCCTTAGGTCACCAGTTACCGTCGGTGAGTTCTGCTGATTGGTGAGTTGACTTCACGGAAACCGGAATACCATTACAATCCTCAACCATTGGTGGATTCAGAAGAACTTGTGACGTTGTTCATTTCTATTTTTTTTTTTTAAATCATACTTTTCGAGAAACTTCGTTTTACAATTAAATGCTTTAATTTTTACCGCGCGAAAGAAAACTTAATTTATATCCAATTTCTCATGGCACTGAACATCCTCATTAGTGACGAAATAGTAGAAGTAGATGAAAATAATATATTCTTATAAATGTGTGAGTTTTTTACTGACCAGAAATATATATATATTGGTTTGGTTTCCAAACCATTCCATTGTTCAAAATATACATATGTAAATGCTTAGATTTCCACCAATGTACGGAATAAATGTTTGCAGGCAAGTGTTTTTTTTTGTAAATGAATTAGTTAGTAAAATTAATCAGTTTGATCATTTACTCACCGGATATATACTAATGATGATTGCTGTAGGTGTTTTGGTTCTTGACATGGAATGTTTCATGACGAATTTTAGAGTGTCAACGTAAATACATATAATAATAATAAGTGCCCCGGCTCCATACGTAAACAAAATTCTTCCAGACACATCCATAGCTGTAAAACATATTAAATTTAAAAATATAATAAAATATTAGCAACACCTTTCGACAATTATATTACCGTGTTAAATAAATTGATATTTTGAATCTTGTTCACATTGTTGTCTAGTGGTTTGACCTTTAACTGCGATGCATTAGATCAGGGTTTAATTCACGGTTTCCTTAATTTTTTAATTTTTTAATCAGACTAGAATGATCGACATACTCGTACAGTGCGTGGTAAAATTAAGCTAAGTACCGATATGGGAATGTCAGTAGTGTTTTTGTACGTTTATTATTTATCTTAATGAAGTAATGGTTAATTTTAAAAATATACTTATTTATTTTTCAGAAACAAACAGTCGAAAATGATATAATAAAATAAAAAAGATACGGTTTAAGGACAGACCAGCGAAGTTTCTAAATAAAAATCATGCATTTTAAATTGTAGTACAACAAAAGGGGGTGTTTATGTGTATTTGTATGAGAGTAAGTGAACAGGTGTGTTTGTGTGTATGTGGGAATAAGTGTTCAGGTGTATGACCATCATTAAATAGCAAGTGGGATCGTTATGCAGCCAGAAAGAATAAATCTTAATTTATTTTTAAATAAATTAAGGGGCGTGTTAAATATATCAATAGATGAAAAAAAAGCATTATAGTTAGAGCAAGAACGATAGAGGAAAGAGTATTGTGCATAGTTAGTGCTACAGGCTGGCAGATGGAATAAATACTTATTTCTTGTCACGCGAAAGGGGACATTAAGATTAGTTTTAGAGAGTAGGTTAAGAATCTACTTTATTATTTAATAATTTATATAAATAGCATAATTCAGATATAGTGCGTCTATTTTCAAGGGTAAAAAATTCCATTTTGTTCAGATTGGCTGTAAGTGCAAAGCGTTTTATATAATCGAACTAATGAAGAAAAAAACTATAGTTTTCACTGACGTGCAAAATACACGTTATTCCTTTACAAGCAGCATTTAACCCAACTCTAGTCTCAAAATTATCTCTCAACACCCTTGGCTACCGTACTCGTGACACATCGAATGTTTATTCCATGTACCATCCGTTCATACAAACTATGCCCAGAACTCTCCACGTGTATGCTTCGTTCGAGAAATGATGAAGTTCAGTGCTACGGGAAATCAGATATAAAAAGTGTTTTCTTACACACGGTAAAAATTAAAGCACTTCGTTGTACGTCAAAGATTCTCGTAAATGCAATAAAAATGGTAATAATAATAACTCATTTAAAACGTCAAAACTTCAGGTGAGTGTGTCTTTTGACGAGTACACGGTTTTTTTTAACATCAGAATAAAACGCCGACTTGAAATCGTGACATAACAAGAGAAGTAATTTTAAAGATACGAAACTTTACCTAAAAATAAAAATTAGCTTAATTTGATTTTTAAAAAAGCACTGAACTTCCTCATTCAAACTTTCATTATATTGTAATTAAATTACATTTAAAATGCAAGCTCTAGAAACGTTGCAATTTTTATCCAGTTAATCGATTCATCAAATTATTTACACAAATCGTCTTAGTTGGTATTAATAGGTAACCCAATATTTCCAAAATACTTTATCTGAATTATGACAGGGTTTAATAAGGTACAATTACATATTACTTAATTTTATCGGAAAACTAGATCAGGTGAGATAGGAATTCGTAGATTTATCATTTCCTGAATATTGATTAAATGACTTTTCTTGAACATTTCTGAATGATTTATTTCTGACAAATCTGAAAATGAAGTAGTGATTTTTCGTATGATTTCCGCTTTCTGAAAACTACCATCAAAACTATAAAACATTCCAATTTCAGGAGATTTTCTTTTCAATACGTAAATTGGCAATTCTCATATTCCTGTATGGTATAAATATGTATAGCAAAAAAAAATCGACAGCGCTTAGCATTTATACAATTTTCTTTTTTTTTTCATTTTTGTAACTGCGTTCAGTTGAATAATTTTAACTGATATTACCTATTTCATTTTTAAAAATGACTACTGCAATTTTAATGTCAATAATTTAGTTCGGGTAATTAGAGACCCTGTAGATATTCATATAACATTTAATTGTTAGTAACTGAATTGTGAAAGTTTTTTTTATCTACTTAAGTTTGATTTCTAAAATTATTTTAAAAAAAAAGATTTTTGCCCCACAACATTCCAGGAGGCAGTGGTAATTTACATCACAGAACACCCAATTATCAATTTCGTATTTGATTTTTTATATTCTTTTTTTTGTCAGTACCTAACCATAATGTTTTTTAATCATCCACATAAGTTTCCTTTTCTGATTCATGTAGATAAATAATTATAATAAGCATATTTATTTTTTTTTTAAATTTTGAAATTATAAAGGTCTATAAAATACTGTGCAGTAAATATATTTTTTTTGCTAATTATTAGTAGTATAAAAATACTTTTAAATTTGTTATTTTAAATTCCCGCAAAAACGGTAATTCCATTGGCTATGCTCCTAATACTTAACGATTTATGTTTATTTGTTTCTGGCCATTGAAACTTGTTTAGAACAATATCACAAATCTTGACGTCTCAACAACCAAGGCCAAACACGTCGCATTTTTCTAGCAACGTATTTTGATTGAATTTATATATGAAAACATTTCTCTAAAATATTCATACAGATTTTAAAAATACAATTAATTATTCTTAACTCCATCTCATATATTTTTATCGCTATTCGTAGTATGTGATATTTCCCTATTGTATTTTTCAATAGGTTTCAATTGCTTTACATAATCTGTGATCTGTCCCAGAACGTAAATAATATCATCGTATGGCTGTCGACCTCGTCGTGTAATAGTCAGTGCGTTTGCCTACCATGCAAGAGGTCTCGGATTCGATTCCCTACATGGGTGATATGAAATATTTATTTAAAAAGGTGTTTTCACAATATAATATTTTATAGCCCCTGGACTGGTACCTGAAGCGTAAGACTGATCATCTTACCTTCATGTAACAAAAATCATAAAGATACGCTGCAATTGGTGTACCAATGCAGTGCCTTTTGCACCATTAGGTGCGGAAAAGGAATAATGATGACGATGATGGTGATAAATATAAATATAGGATTAATAAGTTGAGATTTATTAAACATAGGTGTACAATATATTCTGATATCTTTATGGTATCTAAAAGAACTATGCATTCTAAATGAATTAGCTGCTTAGATCAGCTACGTTTTCAGGAATATAAAATTATTATGACAGCGCATTTATCGTTGGACGCGCATCTGAGTATGGCATGAAATGCTCTCCCAGCAGAATTTTTTTATTATTTGTGAAAGACTAAAACTAAGCCAATTTTTTTTTTCAATTTTTATATACCGGATTATCAGCGCTATGATTTTTTATGTTTTGTATTTCTAAAATAACTACGCGTGTGACGCTAGAGGATCCCTTCTGCTTGTTCTCGATCAGTTCTGCCCATTGGTCCAATGACGGCAAGCAAACCGGAAATCTTCCATAACTCTCTTAATATTGGTTAATTCATATGAACCAGGGACGTCTTAAAAGTAGTTAAGTACATTTTCCGGGATCTTTGCCGTACAATATAATGCTCAAATTTTTACCGCGCACAATAAAATATTTACTGTATCTAATTTTCTGTAGGGCTGAAGTTCTTCACTGTGAGGTGAAGTGAAAAAAATTTTAAAGCCGCCTTTTCTCTAAACTATCTGAGTAAAACTTTAAGACGAAATCACAAAATAAATTAATTTACTTAAATTTTAACATACATTTAATTCAATCGATTGAGGTATTTTATTACGAGAATGATTCTTAATAATATATCCATAATAATAATAATTGTAATTTTTTTACTCAGAATGAATAAATATGTATTTATTTTGTTTGGCTAATATTTTACAAACCGTTTCCTGTATTTTATTACGTATTTTTTTACTTTAAACAATTTATTAAAAACTATTATCAATTATAAAACTGTATAACACAAAGTAATGATCATTCCCTTTTCAGCACCCAGTGGTGCATAGGGCACTGCTTTGGTAACCAAATTCATGGTGTTTCGACCATATGTTACATGAAGGTATGGTGATTAGTCCTACACGTTAAAAGCCAGTCCAGGAACGATGAAATTTTGCATTTCGACTAATTTTAAAATCAATATTCCACGATCACTCTGCCAGGAATCGAGCCTAGTACATTAAAGAATGGTAGGCTACCGCCAACCACTAGACAACATAGCGTATTTATCGACACTTGATTTTTACATTTAGGATTTTTACTCGGGTTCACTTATTTGCTATCAGGAGCAGATATCGAATCGAAACCCTCGGTCAAGGTTCTGGTTCTGTTTCACACACAGGATCGTATTATTCATTCGGCTGGACACAGAGAATAACAAAAAGTAAATAGTAACTCACCCATTGTATATGTACGAAAATCAGGTACACTTCCATTTGTACAAAAGTCTTTTTCAGGTAAATTTGTAGAATTTTTAATAAATATCTCGGCACTTTCTGTCACGTTCTCCATAATGTTTTTAAAGCGTGAATTTCCTAACATTATCAGAATAAACACACACTTTATTAAATAAAAATACAAAACATATCAGGTGAACTTTTAGTGAATTTCCATGAAACCATTTTTAAAGAACACGTTAATTAAAAACACTTTACCGGCATTTATCTTTTAATTTTGCAATTCATTGTTTGTGATGCCACATTGTTTAGCAAAAAATAAGAAATATTTTCACTAAGAGATACGGTATTATGTAATTTTTGACGAAATTTCGGGGCCATGTCCAACAGATAACTGAGTTATTCCACTTGATAATATTCAGATATTAGCAGGTACGATAGTTATCAGTATTTTTATCAATTTTTATTAAGCCCTCATTATTACACTCCTCAAATTTCTGAGTAAAGCCAATTATTTTTTTTATTACTCAGCCAAATATTATGGGCTTTACTTATAAACCTGATATAAAAATATGCCGAGAATGACTAAGGATGGTATATATAGTACGTATACATACGTAGCTAGAATAATTTGTGCGTGGTGTATTATCTAAGAATTGTTTTTCTGTAATTACATATTTTGAATATTATTTTTCGAAATGCAGCCCAGAAAAGTATTTTCTGTTTATATAAAGTGTGTTCTTTTAGAAGAAATTCCACGCGCAGAGCACCAAATAATCAAATAATATTACGCACTAATAAATAAATGACATTATTGATTTTGACCGACTTGGGTTTCGTTACTTTAGCTTCATATTTGTTTAGATTACTAAATAAGATAGGACATATATTTTAGAGAAGGTAGCATGAAGGTTTAGGCATTTGCAGGCCTAGTTTAGAAACAGCGCGATGGTTTCTTTGTTTGTGCTTTAGGTATATAATATCGTTAAAAAATAAGCAATAACAAAATCTTATTTAATTATAAATTTGTATAAACCACATTATCTTTAGAGTTATACGTCGACGTCTGTAGGTGAAAGTGGTTTAAACAAATTTATAAATAAATAAGTGGAAAATGTCAAACCACAAATTTAAAAATGTTTTTGATATTCAAAATAATTAACAAAACAATCCAAATGTCACACAGTTGCACATATGTTTTATTTACACCATTTACAAAATATTCGAGATCCAATAAACTCCTTAAATTAAATGATAATTAATGACAAGGTGGAAATGCTAAGGGATGAATCTTAAATCGGTGGAACTGGACTGTCTTCTTGAATCTCAATTTGCCAAACATTAGTCCGCGGGAGTGGCCTTTTATACAAACTCCTTGCCCAAAATCCAAGGATTATCATCTCCAAGAGCAGTATGCAGTTGTACATCACTAAAATACATAATACAATTTATTAGAAAAATCTTGTAGTTTTTTATACTTACTAGATATTAGATCGCGTGAAATAATTACTTATCAGCAGAAGTAAATTGTGTTATCGTCTTGTAAAATAAAAACTTTTAGTGAAATTCAACGCTGTCAAACAAACAGACAAGAGTTTTAAACGAATTTTTATCATCGGATATTTATTTTGCCAACTTATGCCTCATGCAGCATGACACAAGTTTATTTTTTTTAATTTACAGTTTTCATTTTATGTGGTCTTAAAATATTTAGTAACAGCAGTGACAGGGTGAAAGTGCACAATCATAAATTATCTACCTCATGGTCAACGCATTTGCCTACCATGCGAATCCCGGGCAAAGTTGACATGAAATATTTATTTACAAATCCTTTTTAGACTAGAATACTGTTTTTCAACCTGTGGGTCGCGACCCCCTGGGGAGTCTCTGGCCCAAGCAAGGCAAAAGTAAGCAATGAAAAACTGGCACCCTGAGGGAAAGAGGGTGTCGCCAGCTGTTTTTCTACTCATGAAGGAAACGCATGTTAAAAAAGGTAGAAAAACACTGCACTAGAATATCACTGCTCCTGGACTGGCACCTGAAGCGTAAGACTGAACAACTTTCCTTCATGTTACAATAATGATTGGGATACGCTGCGGTTGGTGAAAAAAAATATGAATTTTTTTCATCATTTTTGCATTAAAGATTCATTAAGATTTTTTTAAATCTTAACAACTCCCTAGGGGGTTAAATATAGTCCATGACAACAAAATTTTGGACAAACTCAAAATTGCTGTCACTTTATTTAGTTTAGATATAATTTATCAATTATGATATTTTGTGAACCCAACATGTATTGTGTTTTCGTATTTTTAAATAAACAAGCTTATTGAAATTTCACAAAATTTTATAAATCGTTATAGTAGAAAGAACTCTGTTTATCCAAACATTCCTGATTGGAATTCGCTGTATTATTTCAAAAACAATATTATCTGGCTCTCATTAACCCGCATAATTGGAGTTTTACTGTATTTCAAGTTTTTTTTTTTTTATATACTTACAGTTGCCAAAAACAACAGGTGTGAAGGGGGGGTAGCAAGGAAAAACATTCGTCTCAACCAGGACCTTCGCGAGAACCCCAAACATGCTGGAGGATATTGGAACCAACTTCAACGCTATAAACTTTCCCTTCAAGGAGTGACACGGGTGAAGAGAATCTTCGATGAGATTTATCAGCATAACCAAAGCCCAAACTGCTATCAATATTGAGACGATTATCATAGGCTGGATAAATGCGAAGTTCATTTGGTAAGTAACCTTTAAAATAAGAATTAGGTATTGTGATTTTCCTGGTTCGTGGATCAAAAGTAGGACACAAAATGTTGAACACTCTTCGAGTGGAACGGATGTTGATGTCTGTCGATAGTCCGGCAAAAATGAAATACTGGCACCTAATTTAAGACAGTATGAAACTGCCTGGCCAGGAAACGACAAGGCTGAACAACCGCCAGACAAGTATAGATCAACTCAAGCGCAGCCAATCCAGCGGATTTAGGGGGTATTTCACCATCTCCTTGTGAATCCTTATAACAAAATGTACACCCAATTTAAACGATATTTTCAACCAACCGGTTTCACCATTGAAATTATGCGAAATCCATCTTTCGACTAGTTAATCAAGACAAAAAGCCTTGACTGTAAAAATTTATGGATTTGTTGTCAAAAATCGCGCATCTTTCAAAATCCACATTCCCACGCCATACCTGACAACTCTGTCCTTTCCCAGTTATTACGTTTAATTTTGATAGTTTTCATAAGTTATAGATGTATCCTAGTATTTTATATGTCAGAGGTAACTTTTTATGGCGTTCGGTTAATGTATATACAGTATTACTTTCGTAGTTTGCTTTAGTTTTAAGAGTTTTTTTTTCTGTTTGAGTATTTTTTCTTTAGCTTTTCCAATGTTAAATGTAATAATAATCATATTTTTTTTCAAGTTTAGTTTATTTTAGTTAAGTATTCAATATGTATATGAAAGGAACAAATTTTACCGGGAGTGAATGTTTTAAATTGATTACTGACAATCGTTGACTGTCAAAACTCAAAATACAACTCAGAGAGGTTACGAAATCGTGTGGAGATCATTTTTTCTCATACAAGCTCTAATCGAGTTCAATTGGATTTTGTAGATAGGATACCAACCTAATTTAAAATAAAATCTTGGATGTTCACCTAATTATCTCGATTATAAACGGTTTTCAACGCTATAGAGCAGATCTGTCATAACCCAGACGCCTTTTTTAAATGTGCTTTGAACAGAAGAAATACCTCTAGTTATACGACGATTTAAATGAGATTTAGATAATTTTTTCGCGATAATCAGAGATTGCCAAATCGATTTTCAAACTTAAATGCGATTTAGCAGGGCATACCTATAAGATAATCAGGATTTGCAAGGAGATGGAAAATATATACACACGCATAACAATAAACAGTCCCCCCATGGCAGCATTATTTTTTACTATTTGGTGTAAGACCGATTTTACAAGTAGCTATTTGTGATTTTTAATGATTTGTTTTCTGACATTGCCCAAATGCAACTAGCAAAACAGGAAGTGCAATTTTTGATAACCTTATTAAATGCATTTATTTTATTTTACATTTACGGCTCTAAGTCCTTTTACAAAATTGAAACTACATACTTAACTCTATATACATCAAATAAAAATAAATAATCAGTGTGGTAAAAAGAACAATAATTGTCGGAAAAAATATGTAAAAAATAATAAATAATTAATAAAAAGTATGCATTAAAAAAAGACATTAATTAATTATTTAAATGAAAAATAAATTTAAGCAAACAAATAATCATGTTTGTATGTACATATATCATCTATGCAATAATTATAAATACAGGTTTCCGCCGAACAATTAATGCGATCTGATTTTTTTTTTCAAAAAGTCGCAAACAAGCCGATCATTTCCGCTCTGGAATAATCTTAAAGGTTCGCCGATTACACTAAAACGCGTTTGTAAAACATATTTAATACAAACATTTTAAGAATCTAAAAAAAAAATAGCTTGCGAAATTACGTACAAACTCTAAATTCCAATATTCCGTGTATTTTTTTTTTATCAAACCTCGTACTGAGCTTATAAAAATAAATTAGTAATTACCTGATTTTCGGCCCAAACCACAAGTATTATTAGATACGAAATCCCTTGCACTACTGGCAATTGTAGGATTAATAATCTCAGTAGTCTAAGGCTTGTTCTGAAAAATAACGAGGATTTAAAAGGCATATTACTAAAGTAATAAAAAGTTCTAACGTATTCTCAAAATTTTTGTTATGACTCACTTATTCACAACTACCCTTGGGAATATACAACAGGGCCAACAGCAGCACGGAAGTGATTTAGGGTTGATTGTTTTAGATTTGATAATTCTGAAAAAATGGGTTTTATTTGAGTAAATGGAATATTAAAAAAAAAAATAATACCGAAATTTGTTGCAACAGAGGGAAAACATTTTCGAGAAGGGAATATAGAAGTCTATGCATTTACTGGGCTTATGACCTGTCATTGGCTGGTTTAAGTGCTCACTTTACACACTGTAACATTCAGTTCAGCCTGATGAATAATAAAGGTTTCAGCTCTTTAACGTCACAAAAGTCAACAGATGGAAGAGTTGAGGAAATGTGGATGTTTAAACATAGGCAGAATGGTGACTGTTACACATTGTGTAAAGTGGCTACTTAAACTAGCCAATGACGGGTTATACGCTCTGTTAAGGCCTAGACTTCCATATTCCCTTCTCAAAAATGTTTTCCCTCTGGTGCAACGAATTTTGATCTGGACAACTCCGTAGGAAGGAATTCCAACATGTCTACAAACATTTGGACGTACTCAAAACATTGCTGAAAAGAATAATACTTTATTCCTGAGAATCAGTAGGGAGGTGCAAAACGATGCTTTTCATAATACATGTATTTGTGTAAGTAGAAGCCTAATCTTATAAGTGTAACGCAAATGTCTTTCAGAGGTAGTCTTCTGAACGCATAAACGCGCGTAGAAAACGCATTTTAATGCGTATTTACGTACTAAATACACGCTAACATATCGATCTCTTTGCGCGCAATTCCATTCAGAATACCAGCCTAGGGGGTCTTCGCAAATTCAATCACATTTATTTTACTGACGAGTTTACCCATGGTTTTGATTTTTTGCATTTGATATTGTGTATTTTATCCAAAACCAACTGGTGTAGATGGATATTCAGTAAGCTCTAAGTAAGAGTGCCTTTGTTCGCCTCGTGGTGTAATTTTCAGAGCGTTTTCCTACCATGCGAGAGGTCTCGGGTTCGATTCCCGACATGGTTGCCTTGAAATATTTATTCAAAAATGTGTTTTTATACTAAAATACTTCATTGCCCCTGGACTGGCACCTGAAGCGTAAGACTGATTATCTTACCTTCAAGACACAAACATTATCAAGATAATATGTCATTGCTAAACCAATGCAATGCCCTATTCACCATTAGGTGCGGAAAGGTAATAATAAATGAAAAATAATGACAAGTGCCTTATCAACCCAAGAAACGACGGACGAGCATTGCCGCTTTTGTGTTTACATTTTAAAATTGCTTGTTTAAGAAACTTAAACGCTTTTCCTGAAAAACGTCCATAATAAAAATGTTAAAAAATTCTTAGAAAAATAACTCATCGAACTGTCTGTACTTTTTTTTCTGTGTACAATGAAAGCATCTACCTTTTTCCCGAAACTATTCATAAAAACTTGTGTCTTTCTTCAGTTTCGCATATCACTATCAATTTTTCAAAAACTAATTAAGCGAAAATTTAATATTTCTTTACAATCAATCCGCGAAAATACAAAACAAAGAAACTTTAAAAGCTTTAATTGTACCCCTCACTGCAGTATTGTCAATTTGTGATCAATCAAATACACGTGGTCAGCACAATCACCTCTTTCTAATTTCCCAGTATGACAGTGAAGGAATACAGTGTTAGTTCCAAATTGAGACCGCGGCCGCACGCTCCAGATCCCGCCTCAGAAAGGAAGACGAACGTAGTATTACAAACAAATCAAACAACGACGCAAAACCCAAATACATATAGGAAACATTAGAATAATTTGCCCCATACAATATGCACTCAAGCAACAGAAGAAAAACAATACGTATCTATACCAAATCACAGAGCAACATCAAATTATCAAGACACTACTGGCAAAATCCTAACACAGATCCTAACATGATCCCTATCGAACTCGGGCGAAATTACTTCTCATGATATTTTTTCTGTGTAAGATTCATCATTCTGTCTTTGTTCAAACATGCATGCTTCTTCCAGATGTTATTTTTTTTATTTATTAATTTAATTTTACAATAAGCCCAAGGGACATTTACTTAAATAATACAGGTAAGTACAAACATAGTTATAATATTCAAAATGAACAACACACTTTTTTTAAGAGATTGAGAAACCAAAAAAGCACACTGCTATGCAAAATCAAAAGTAAAACTTTGCGTAAATAATAAATATAAAATAAAAACAAAATATTTAAAAATCATATGAGACCGGTTGCGATTCCGTCATAGTGTCGAAGACTCCGAAACCCTGAATTATGTAGAAGACCATTTCTTAAAAGAAACTATAACCCAAACCCAAATATACCTTTTCCATGAAAAACCTTCTTACGGGTAAAATACAATACTTTAAGGATAAACATTTGAGCGTACTCAAATTGTTCATGCCTTCATTTTTATTGTCCTTACAGGATCTCTCTTTTGCTGCAGATTTGTTTCAAATTGAGATCGGTTAGGAAGTAGGAGAAAAATAGTACCTTATAAGTTCATTTTCTCCACCGCAGTAAGTCACGTAGAGACAAAACAGGTGATACATTCCACAGGAGAACATTCCTTGCCCAGTGAATTCTGTTAACAGGTAAGCCCTGGGAACTAAAATACCGCATAATGAGACCACAGCTACTACCTGCAATTAAATACTGATTTGTTTTTAAAACGCAAGAATGCGGGTTTGTTATACATAAACATTTTATTATTTATTCCCTGTGATGCAACTGCTACCTGAAATTTGATTTAAAATTTAGAGGGATCGCAGATTTTGATTTTTATGTGATTTTGAATTTATTTATTTAAAAAAAAAATATTACATAGTTTGACAGTAAATATACACAGCATAAAAAAACCCCGTTTATTTATTGAGTTAGCACGATTGTATGTACATATTTATTTATTAAAAAAGAAAACAACGGCCATTACAAAAAAATAATATTTACAAATAAACCAAAATTATAGGCCAATTATAGTTTTCTATACATTACTAAATACAATGACAAAAAAAAAGAAGAAAGGCGTTCATTGAAATAGCCACTCCACATCATCCCACGCGTAAAAAATAAATAAAATATTACAATAATAATGAAATAATAAAAATTAAAAAAGTTTTTTGTTTACTCGGGCTTAAAAATCCTATCGCCGGCGGATCCATACGAATTAATACGGAGCTATCAGTCCTCCCTTCTTTCTTCTTTCAAGCAGGAGAAAATAATTCCAATATTTAACGACAAACATATTTACATACACATATATCGTGGTAATTCTGCGAAAAATCATTAAGTCAAAATTTTGCCGTTTTAACTCAATAATGATGTATTGTTCAGCAAATGCTCTACAATCTACAAAAATGCACTTATATTTTCCGTGATAGGTCAATAGAATATAATATATCCATTCCAAGAAATTTACCAAAAAAATCTAAATGATTTTCAAAGTTGGTATGCGGGCATCCTTCTGTCAAGGATACTCATATTCCTGAAAGCAATTCGAAATCGGATGAAAAAACAATGAAAACTATTCCATAAAATTCATGTAAAACTGGGATTTTTTTAATAAAATTGTTATACCAAAATCATCGTTTCTTAATTCTTTGTTTTTATTGATTTATTACGATCCTAATATTAATACTTTGTAAAACAGTATTTATAATATAAAAACCAACAAAAAAAAAGGAAACAAAATATTTGATAAATAATTAAACACGTCACATAAATTAACTTCAGTGTGACTTGCATGTGAAATAGTACCTAACTATGCTATTATGTATCAGCGAAAATGCATGAAGTTACATATTATTTGGAAAAAAACATTATAAACGACTGTATATTATGTACTTTAATAGATCAATGCAGCATTTTTTCATAATTCTAATAAATACGTAATATACATACCTGCATATACATTTTTCCATGTTTTCGAAATGCGTGGTTGATTAAATTTCTCATGTCTGTCATATTATTAGTAAAAACATTGTTTAATCTAGGAGTGAAGAAGAGTGTGTCTCTGATCTTATATAGTTTTACAGAGAGGTACTTTGATTTTAAGGCTAAACTTTATGGTCCGATTTCTATTCATTTCAAATATTTCTTTTTTTTAAAATTTTTATTTTTATTAATAAATGTCATAAAAGGTACATGTTTTTAAAAATTCTATACATATCTACTTTTATACATCTAGTAAATATTATCACTGTAACTCTCCAAAAAAAGAGACTAACTCTTGTGCTTGGAGAGTGACTTACACTGTTGTAGTTGTTTATTTATAAGAGTGTATAAAATTTTAAATACGAGTACATGAGAAAAAAAACAGGATATTTTAAGAAAAATCATAAAACAATAATACATTCATACTAATTAAAATTTAATGAAGTTTTTACACGTGTTCAAAAAATTTCTTTAGATTTACTATAAATTTATTTATTGATATATTATTTTTAATAGTTTTCAGTGCATTACGAAGATTATTGTACATTCAAATAATAATTAAAAGAATTAACACGTTTAACAATGTACATCACTTTTCGCATTATGAGTTTTTGGTATATCATTCATGGAACCAAATTTTACAACACTCCCGTTTGAAATAAATAAATATATGTATTCTTACCGGGTATGCACTGACTATTACCGTAGTGGGTGTTTTAGATCTAGGTGAACTGTATTTCAACACATATCTTAATGTATCAACATATGTGAGAAGTGTAATGAATACTCCGACTATGCATACCACCATGATACAAATTACGTATATGTCAAGAGCTGAAACAAAATAAACAATTAACAAGACTACAAAAAACATCAAGGATTGCTGGGCACCAAATGCCGAATGCTCTTTGAGTGGATCGGAAAGTCTTTCGACGAACGGAAGCAGTCCGCCTTCTCCTGACAAGTTTTCTGTGGTTTCTCGATCTTTGGAGCGAATACGTAGAAGCTTCTAAAACCGGCCACAACCGAAACATAAAAAAAAAAAATCTAAGCAAGAACGCCCTTTATAATCCAGCGTACCCAATTCCATACCAGCCGACCAAAACATGTTGGCTGCCGCCCGGATGCCAGACGCACAACAAACGTCGGAGACAGTGATTTGATTTTTACGTAAGTTTCACTTTATTATTTTTCTGTTTTTTCTCCAGAAAATGATCAATCTTTAACTGAACATCAATATTAATCAAACTTTATGTTTTCATAATATTTTGAAGATAGATTCGAAGAGATTTTTTCTGAGAATATATTTTTATTTATTCATTCAAAATTACACAAGTTTAAATATAAATGAACTTATTAAGGCCTTTTAGGCTATGCTCGTGTCTAGCCATAATAATTAACTATAAAATACATAGTAAAATTAATTAGATTCACTTATAATGACATGTGATGCAATAGAATACCATTCTAGAAAAAAAAGGTATAAGTAATAAATAATCAAATTCCAAAGAATACAATGCAAAAAAGATAATCAGAAATAATTTTTAAAATATACATTATTCAAATTAAGAATCACACGTAATCAAATATACAAAATAATGCCATCATTAAAATCAACAAAATAATAGTAAAATATAGTAGTATAAAAAAAAACAAAATAAGAGTTTCATTGAAATCAACAGAAAAAGAATGTATATAAATAAAAACATAATTGAGATATGTTTTCTAAAAACTCACTCAATACTATAGTAAGAAATAGGAGTTATAAATAATATTCCCAATAATAGTACGTACTTAATTAAGTGATACAAAAATACATAATTCAAAAACATAAAAATATCAAGATATATAAAAAGCAAATAAAAGTCAATTTGTTTGCATTGATCTTGTTCTTAATATGGAATATCTGTGCAACCCACATATTATATAAGTTGAGTACTGTCTGAAATTACTAACGTTGCTTCTGATATATAATTTTATTAGAATTAAATTTATTTCTATTTTTCAGGTTGAATCCAGGTTCTAGACTCCATATAAAACAGAACTGACAGAAGGCTGGCAAAAGAGCGTCATTTTTTAAAAAGGCACAAAATGTCAAGGAGTGAATCAAGTGCAAAGCCTGTCGTCATTGGTGATTGGTGAGCGTCCGGGGGTCGATAATATTGATTTTATACGTAATTATTGTATGCAAAACTAAAAAATCTGAGTATCTCCCTTTTTTTTAAATACCTGTTTTCTTTTGTTTTGCTTTTTGGTTAAAATTATGACATATGTATCTTTTTTTAAATATTTCAATGACATTTTATGTTACATAACTATGTTCCCAACGATTTCAATGTGTAATGCTTGGTAAAAAAAAATATGGTCAGTATAATAATACAGTATTTTTTCTTATCTTTTCCATATTTGGTACGTCTCTTCTAAACTTTGTACATTATAAGAAAGATAAAAAATTATGCAACTTCCATGAAAAATAAACAAAAAAAATACATTGTAATACCATGTTAGAGGTCCCAGGGTCGATATTTGATCTGGTATTTGAAGGGTAAGTCTAATCTTCTGCCCTCATTCGCATCATCATCATCCTATCGGCACCAGATGGTGCAGAAGGCACGACCTTGGAACACCTAATTTAGTATAATATCTCAATCACATGAAGGTAAGGTGATAAGTCTAACGCTTCAGGCAATTGTCCAGGGACTGAAATATTGCAGATGAGGACCACCTTTAAACCCCATATTTTAGGTCGACTCTGGCAGAAGTCGAATTCAGAACCCGAGCATGATAGACAAATGCGCAAACCACTTCACTACGAGACAGACTTATCCCAGCTAGATTTCCTTTTTCACGATTTTTTCCTGAGAGCAGCCATCTTTTCTATTTATACAGTTCTATTTCACGCTTATAACTGTGTTCTTCATCCGCCTGAACACAGACAGAATCTGCATCAACGTGCAAAAACACTGTGCCGGTACTCCAATTGTAACGTATCCATTGATTACTATGGGAAGCGAACAGAGTTATCTTCAGGAGTTTTTAACGTTAAATCGAATTATCTGTATGAAAATCTGTACATTTATTTGTAATTTTGAATTATATTCCATGGTTAGATAAGATAAGATAATAAGATAAGTTTGTTAACTATCCATTGTTATCGGGGCCCTGCAGTGCGATTCCAAACGCTTTCTCTGCCCTCTAGAGAGCGTTTCGTATTGCACTACTGGACCTCATAACACACATAATAACGGCCATTCCAAAAAACGAACACATTTTTCTTTCATATACCAAAATTAAAAAAAGACAACACTGCAGTGGGTATATCTATGCAGTCCACTATGAAAAAACAAGAAGAAGCGGAAGGTTAAAGGTTAACAAAATATTAAACACTATTGCTTACCTGATGTGTACGTTCGAAAATCTGGCATATTTGTTTCCAGACATGACTGGTAAGTTGATATATTATTTGCAGAAGAAACACTATCGATAAGTTGATCATTCTTACTTCCCTCCATTATAAATATTAAACACAATTATTATTTTTGATACTAAATTATGTTTTCGACCGATTCACTCGTTCATATTGGTCATAAATTGACAATACAACAAGATACTGACGGTTGTTAGTATACAATTTTCTTTCCGTATACCTACGCTCGAAATCAACTTTCTCGACAAAAAATATCAACAGTCGTTTGACTTAATGTATAGCAGAAAAACTGATGTGTTCACAATTCCGAAACGTAAACGCACATTAGCTAAATACAAACAATAATAATATGACAAAATAAGTGCCATAAAATTGCCACATCCAACCGCGGCTCGCTGATAACTGAAGTACTTTATTTACAACTATTTAATATAAAGGTAGTTTAATATGCGTGATAATACCTATATGATGTATAAAATACATATGCTACCACATCAATACAATAATTATACAAGGTGTTATATATTATACGCAACCTTTTTATTTTTGAGATTTTGATCAGAATACGGAAAATAATGAATACATGTTAACTTTTTTTCCTTTTAATGTTGTTTTTGCTATACAAACTTACGAATATATTCAACAAAAATTTGGAGTGGTCATTCTATGAAATAATGTACTTCCGCAAATACATTGATATTTTGTAAACAAAATCATTTAAATGTGGATCATTGTAAAATACTGCCTCGTGTAACAAAATCATTTTAATTATTTAATACAAAAATATTGAACACCATATTATAGCTTACAAGATGCATTAGGTGTCTCATTTTTATCTAATTATAAACCTCAGTAAATTCCTTTATCAAATAGTAAACTTTGCTTACTTGCTTCTGCTGATAATATTGACCCATGATCGTCAAAACATCGTAACCGACAATTTGGCTCAAATAGTGTTTATTTATTGTAAGCGCCCTAAACAGCTAGACCCAACGACCCAATTTATTAGGAAGTTCAGTGATTTTTCTTTTATTTGATAATAGCCTATCAAACTTTGCCAAATCATTT